>NW_027122689.1:0-109111 GCF_030686945.1 Centruroides vittatus | reverse complement strand
ACTCTTTTAAGCTCACGGGGGCGTGGTTTCAAGTAGTTTATTTGTGACCATTTAATGTTAAGGTCATCAAGGTCAATGTACTAGTACTAGTATTATTTTAAAAATTCATATAAAATCAAATTATTATAATAGAAGTATGAAAAAAATATTTCTAATATGCAAGTATTCGTAGTTTTGTTCGGTATATTTTTCATTTGCTTGTATCTTGTACTTATTTTTAAAAAAAATTCGTTTTTTTTTGCTTACATTAAAGACTTGTAAATTTACTGAAATTTGATCTAACATAATTATCTGTAAAACTCATAATTTCTGTTTAGCTGTATGCTATTTTGATGGAGAATTTTGTTTTATACATTTTCATGTATATTATGTGAGTATAGTTATATATTTTTGCGAAACATGACACTTTATATAAAACAATACCCTACTAAAAGCTGATTACATTAATTTTCGATCATACTTTTGATGACGTGAAATTTGTCGAATAATAAATTTTTATACTAGAAATATTACTATTAGTTTTTCTAAGTATTATATTATTCAATATTATTAACTTTTAGAATGTCAGAAGTGATATATTTAATTTGTTTTTTTTGTATGAGAAAGTTGATATTTTGGCTATTTATAACGGTGTTTTTAATGTAATTAATTCAATTTTAAATTTAATTAATGTACTATCTGATAGTATACTATTTATTTACTTATATATTTAAGTATTAGAATATTACATTTATCGTTAATTATTTTTATTTGAATTTTAATCTCATGTTTTTAAAGGTTTTTTTGTTCTTCAAACTTTCGATAGTGCTGCCACTTTTCGTACATTTTTACATTCGCGTAAGTTCTTTTCATACACATTTGACTCATTATAATATATAATTAGTTTATTTAATTAATTCGTAGGTATTAATAACATATAAAATGCAAATTTTTAGCAATATTATAATTATTTTTTAAATTTTAGATGTATAATATTCATTTATATATTTTATTTAATATGTTTACAGTTTAGAGTATTATTAAACTGAAATTTATATTTTATTATAGAAAGTTTTAAAATATAACAGTTAGGGAAATTTTTCTTTGTCTTTTTAAACACAAAGGGATTTAAACGGTTACTCGTCAGACTAGTTTGACGTAGCGGAAATAGAGTATTCACGTGGTGTTGGGTGGTGACGTATTTCGTGTTTCGTCATTATAAACAATAATTTCACTTAATTTTATATTTTTTCATAATTGTTTCAAATGATTTTTTTTCAATAGATAGATTAAAATATTTTTTATATAAAAAACTGAATTTATAATTTATGTAATTTATTACTGTGTTGATATTTTCGTAATAATAAAACATTCAAGTTATTTAAACATTAAATTAGCTATATAATTCAGATAATTATGTTTTATTGTTATTTTTCAAGTATGTAAGCACATTTCTTATTAAAAATATATTTTATTTGCCGGTTTTTCGTAATACGTTTAAATAATTCAAAGTATTTGCGATAGATGGCGTCTTATTATTATTATACAAAAATTCTTATACGAAATATAATGACTATTTCAAACGAAAGATGGCGACGCGTATTTTCCGAACTTAAAAACATAATTACAGTTTATCAAATTATTATTTTCGTGGAACCCACAGTTTTATGTGAAATATTTATTGTTTTATTAATTAAAATACTTCGACAAGAGTATGTAAGGTTATTAAAAATATATTTTATTTGCCGCTTTTTCGTAATACGTTTAAATAATTCAAAGTATTTGCGATAGATGGCGTCTCATTATTATTATACAAAAATTTGTATACGGAATATAATCACTATTTCAAACGAAAGATGGCGTTGCGTATTTTTCGAACTTAAAAACATAATTACAGTTCATCAAATTATTATTTTCGTGGAACGGAGTATAAAAATTAATAATAAGAACAGAATTGGTTACAGTTTTAGTTTCAGTATACTTTCACTATTTTTTGAATGATCTTATGAAAAAAAACAGTTTAAATAATTTTATTATTAGTACAATTACATCCCATTATTTCTATATATTTTCAGGAAAAAACTTTTTCATCAAACCAAAAATCACATATAAATATGTAAGTACTATGCAATAAATTTTTTATTAATTTTGATTTAATTGCATACAGTATTTTATTAAATATCAGAAAACTTTTGTATATAGAGCCATAATTTATTTTAAAAGTGTAACATTTCTCTTCTTTCTAATTATAGAAAAATGACACTCAAATGTAAATTTTCCAGTTGTATATATTGTTGTATACTTTTCTAGTTAGGCACAATGAGCAAAGAACAGGTGATCAAGTTTTCTGTATATACACATCAATCTTTAGAAGAAGAAATTCATAGACTATTGAAGCCTTTAAATTCAGGTAAAATTAAAAAAAAAAAAAAAAACACTTCTATTGACGTTCTGGAATGTCCACGAATTACACACAAATATATCACAGAATTAGCAAATTTACATCAATTTTGTAAAATTGATGTAAATTTGCTATATCCACCTGTTCCCCATTTTTTTCATTGATGAGCTTAGCCAATAATTTTCATTCTGCAGCTGGATATGCTTGATGAGTCGCTTCATCCTCTGACTAAAAGTGAGAACCATTTTGCAGTTTTTGTAGTAAATAAAAATATGCTTTTTAATAACCCCAAACAAATTAAGAATAAACCAAATGACACATTTGGAATCTGTTAATATACTTTTATCAAAAATTGTAAATTGAATGGTATATGCTCAACCTGAAGACATTTTGAAATATGAAATTGTAATTTTGCAAGTAAACAACTTTAACATTGAAATACAGTTTGGTTTATTCTTAATCTAAGTTCAGCATTGTTAAAATGTATATTTTAGTTAGTTCAAATGATAAGCAAATAGAAAGTATGTAAGTAAAAAAATTGTAGTAATTGATAGAGAGGTTTCCAATGTAGAGATCATATTCATTAAATATCAGAAAACAGTTTTATTATTTGTAGCTTAATAAAAAAAACTAAAATTTATTTGATTAATGTAATGTTATATACAGATTGTCTACTTAATTTTTTATCTATTTAGATCTCATCCTGTTATATCTGTACAACGAGGGAAGAACAGGTGATCATGTTCCCTTTATATACACATTGATTTATTTCTTGTTTGTATTACATAATTGAATAAAAAATATTTAAATAAGTAATTCTGTATTTTTGCAGAAAAAAAACATTTAACATTTATTTCTGTACAATAATATATTACTGATTAATTTAAATTAGTTATTTGTTTGATCTAACTTTATTTTTATCTGTATACAAGATATTTTTATATTAGTCTTATATACATAACTTATTTTGAGAATTTTTGGCAGATGTGGTAGGTTTCCATTTATAATTAATTAGTTTTGTAACAAACTTCAGGTCTTTCTTTGACTATTTTTTTACTTACTTTGATAAATATTTTCCTTTTAGCTCCAAAGTAGTTGTATTGATTTACATTTATGCTATCTGAACAAATTTGTTTTATCAGTTTTAAGGTAATTTTTGAATTTCCTAAACCTGATTTATAGAAATGTTTATTTCATTTTATTTTGAGCATAACCTGTATATCAGTGTATTTTGTGTTTGAATACCCAGCTTATTTTCAGCATATTTTGTTTTAATCTCTTCCTTGATAGATGAAAGGTAATTAGGCTTAGCAGAATATAGTATGCCAATTGGTACATCATATTGTGTAAAATATAATAATGCATTTATAGGGAAAGTGAGATGGATATACAAATATTGTTCACAACAACGTAAAGCAATTTTTTGTGCTAAATTCTTGAATATCATCACAACTGTATAGCTTTTCTCCAGTATGGATTCATTCATGAGTTTGCAAATATTGTTTAGTTGCTAAATTCTTCTTACAGTGTTTACAAGAAAATTTTACATTGACCAATAATTCTTTTTTGTTGTGACCAGATTTAGCACAGTTATTAATTTCAACTACTACTTCAGACAAGCCTGAAACTGACTTGGTTTCTTGGCTTTGGGAATCAGTAGACGAACTAATTTTATGCACTTCAAGTTCATGTGCACACAAGTTTGATTCTTCGATGAATATTAAATTTTGTTTTTCAAGCATTTTTTTCATGTAATAGGGTCTACAGCAAAAACATCCTATTTGATTATAATCATTAGACGTTTCGCAAGAAGAACTGTAACAATGAGAATTCTTGTATAAACAGGTGGATTTTCTGACTGTAGAAATGTCTGATTTACTATTCTGAACTTTTGTTTCCAAGGAAGTGTCCAAAAGTGTTTTTGTAAACTGTCAAATATGAAGTACACTATGTTGTTTAAATATGCTGGGATCTGAAAACTGAATGTTACAAATACTATACATAGAAAATTTTCTAAAGGCTTTTCTTCTATGTACAGTGATAAAATGTATTTGAAAAGATTCTAATGTATCCAAAACTCCACAAATACAACTCCAGATTCTTACTCCTGATGTATTGTATGTCTAATATATTGTATGTCCTGATGTATGTCTAATATATAAAAGAAAGGTATTTATCTGTTTTTACAATTACTTTATTTGTACAGTACATCCTTATACCTTCTAAAGGTTGGCTGTTATAAAAATTTTCACAACACATCAAATCTTCAAACAATACATGTGCTTGCAATATACACACACTGTTATACACGCAATGTTAATTTTTAGTTGAAATTGAATTCAAAATTTTATTATGAAGTATATGTACTGAACAGAATATTATACAAAATATTGCATCATGTAATATAATTAGTTTAAGTATAAGGAAAATTTGATATCAAATTAACTGTAATTATATTTTAAGCAATTAAATTATTTTTATCTAAAAACTTGATGAAAAGGTTTTATTTTTTTACACAAGAGAAAACTTGTTTAAGTAGAATGAATTTAATTAATTATTAATTACAGTTTGAGTTATTTTTTAGTCAGTTCAGCATTTTAAATTTTAAATAAACTCTATATATTTTTAAATAATGCAATTAGCATATAAACAAATCTTTAAATAATATAACTGTTTGTTATGTTCTGCTATATAATATTTGTCTTTCATTTTGAAGTTTATAAGTTTAAAAATAAAGGTAACAATAATAGTATATTTAAGTAAATTTTATTAAACTATTTGCATTTACTAAAAAACAAATAAAATTTTCAGGCTATTGAAGTAATCGACGGAATTCCTGGAAATGATTCTGAAACTGTTTCTGTTGAATTAGTAACAATAACTATTAAAGAAGTCAATGATGAAGCTCCTACTTTCAATAGAATAAGTTATACAGTAAAACTAAAATAAATTTTATCAAACGACGAGATCGGCCGATTAATTGTACGGCGTACGTTATTTTATACCCCTAAGGAAAATACTGCGGATCTACGGTAAATTAAATTTCGTTTTCGGAGGCCGAGGTGGAAGTTCTCGAAACGGAGCGTACCCGACAACAGAATGGTTTTGACTGTGGTTCACACGTTACCCGTAATACCGAAGCTCTCTGTCGAAACAGTTTGCAAATAATCCCAACCACGTATTTGATATTGCTTCTCCAGAATCTGTTAGAAGAGCTAGGTGTGACTTAAGAAATATTATATATTCATTTTAAAAGAAATAATTTGTTATTGTGCTAATGTACTTTTTCTTGTCTTACTAATATTTCAAATTTAATATATTTAAACTTTTCTTATTAAAAATTTTTGATATAAATTTAATGATTTCAAATAATTAATAATAATATCTTAACATTTATAAATTTTAATGCCTAAGAAAGTTTCTGTTAAACAATCAAAGTATAATGCTCAATTTTTAAATTTATTTATAAATGTAAAATTCAAATTGCCAGTACTGATAAATCTTGAATATTTTGTTTAATATTTTATTAAACTTTGTAAAAGCACAAAGGAACTACTGTCAAACTTCTTAACTTTTTCCATTCTGAATTATATTTCATATTAAAAAAATAACAGGAATAAAACAAAATGCTTTAAAATTTCTTCCAATTTTAGCTCAAATTGAATTAATATCTTTAAAATATTGAAATATGTTTCAACATTAAAGTAAGAAAAGAAAAATAAACTTCAAATCTAGAAATTTAAAAAAATTGTGATGCTATTGTTTATCATACATTTGATTTATAATTCGGAATAGAAGTCTTATTTAGTCTCATAGAAATAACTTCATGAACAAACTACTCTATTAGATCCATATTATAACAGAAACTGATATTTATAATATCTAAAATAATCTTTTTATTATATGTGGTATTTCTCTTATACAAAATTTAAGTTTCTTTTTTATAAATCTTTAATTTTATTTGACAAGAAGTCATCTAAGACTTGTCAAATGGAATTAATTAATTTTCAGTTTAAGTAGTCTTTGATTTTTGGACAATTCACTTTTCATACATTTATACTCCCTAAATACACTTTTCACATGCCAAATTTAGAGTTTCATACATTTTCAGCTGAAAAACAAACAAAAATTTCAAGTTATTGTGCAGTATTACTCTCTACCAGTTTGATTTTGGTAACAGCCAAAACTATTTGTGAAAATTAATTTTTATTGAGTGTTTAAGCAATGATTTAAGTGTTCAAGCATTATACCATATTTACTTTAAAAAGTAAAACTTTTTGTATTTTTTTTTGTTTTTAGATTTTTGGAAATGAAATACCCTTCATAACATGCACCTTTATTGTTTGACTTTCAGACATTCCATTTTCATATACATTTTTAGGAACACTGTCCAAAAGTTGGGAGTTGCTTGCAGTATTTCATAATTTTCCTAGTATAGCTGATTTATAACTCTTGTACAAGTAAATTGTTCCTATGTAGAGAATTATTTAGCAACTGATCATACTTGATGACTAGAAGTACTTTATCTGTAAAATATGTCCAAAGTTTCATTCTTGGTCCATTTCTTAACATTTAAGAATTATATGAAAGATCCATTCTAAACTTAAAAATTTTATGCTAAAAAATTTACCTTATTATTGCTGTTATAATCTGATAACTATATAAAAACCTATTTGCTGTTTTAAACTTGGTGATACTTGATTGATTGTAATATTTGCTTTTAATAAAATTAACCAAATTTAAAACCTTTCAGAAGTTAGTTCTTTCAGTTTCAACATTTGTTTATTCAATTAAAAAAGGAATCCAGCTTAGTTAGCACTTTGTCCATTTGTCTCTTCGTATGTATTTAACCAGCTTTTCAAATCTCGATTACTTTTGAGATTTGTGTGATATAATTCTATATGTGAGTCCAAAGTTGAATTCAGTTAGCTCAGAGGAAATTGAGGTTTATACAAACACTAAATAAAAAGTCAAATAAATTATTAAGAGAGAATTAAAAATACAATATCACTTATTTTATTTGTACTCAAATTCTTTATGGCTTTTCTTCTGATATTGATAGACAAGACAGTTAAGTTGTCAGCCTGCCATTCTGGAGTCCAGGATTAAATCCAGGTGACAACTCCCCAGGAATAACAATTACATCTTAGGAAAAAAATGGTAAAACAACTGTACAATGAGTATACAAATAAAGTTATAGTCGAATGCCGTTAGCTGGATATTAGTTAATGTCGTCACTATTAAACATATCAGTAATCCGAGTAAAGAAGTTACTTAGTTTGTACATATTAGTTTTTGATAAATCTGTAATTCTTGAGGTGTATTTTGAATTGTAGTTCTACCAAGAATTTCTATTATTTGATATTTTTAGTGATATTTTTTTACAGCTGTGCAGTCGTTCAATAGATGAAATACAGAAAAGTTATTTGATTTACACCAATAACAAATTTGATTGGTAAAATCTATGTAAGTGTTATTAATGAATAAAGAACACTTATTAAGAAGTAGTTGTAAGAATAATCGTTTGATGTTCATATTTATATTGGTTATAATAAAACAGGAATTGGAAGGTATTTTTAAAATCTTGGGGACCACGGATGATAAGTCTATTTCAATATTGAGTTTTGATCTTGAATTATTGATTGTGATTGTTATCAAATCAATACCAGGGGCTGATTTTCATTTCATTTTTCGAATGGAATCCTCAAATTTATCGTAGGTAAACGGCAAATCGAGCAAACTATTATTCAAAGTGGAAGTTTTTAGATTTGATGGATTGTCAATATTTGAAAATCTATTAAAATATTGATTCCAAGCTGATATTTCTATTTGATGGTCTAATTTTTTCTTTCTTAGTTTCTGTATTGTTGTCCAGAAGTCTGTATTTTTTGTAGAAACGAGTTGGTGTTGCAAATTTTTAAAGTGATTAAGTTTTTTTGATTTTAATAAATTAAAATATATTGTTTTTAATTTTTTTGTAGTGTTTATAATTGTTACCGTCAAAATCAAAAAAATTGTGTAATGATGTAATTATTTTACTTATGATAAAACTTTGTATAAATAATTTAATTAATATATAAAATAACCTTATAAAACCTTTACTAAGTAATAAATTAAAAATTAATAAAAAAAAATGTATTTATACTTTCGTTACAGACTGTATGTTATGTTAGACTGCATCTTATGTTAGAAACTTGTCGTTTAAAAAACGTTAAATATTAATTTAAATGTAATCAATCTAAATTGTCTCTACTGTATTTGCATTATAGATGTATGCACAGCAATTAGTTACATTTCTATATATATATATATAACACACGTACAGTACATAGATTTATGCATGGTCTTAGGAACTGCATTTTTACCATTTTTTGTTTGACAAATGTTATTCTTGGAACATAGTTTTTTGTTTCTAAGGATTTTATAAATACAAATTTATACATCATATTTTCAAAAAACTATAGAAAATGACAGTCATTTTGTTTAAATTTTAGAATAGTTTAAACAAGTTTAGTGTTTATTATATTGATCATTTGCTTACATGTATATTTACCTCTAAAAATGACTGTCTTCTATCACTTTATCCAAAATAATTACATCTTGTCTCATATCTGTTTACCAAAATTGAATTTGAAATAAATTAATCCATTTTCCAATTGTTTACATGCTTTTTTTCCAAAGAATTCCAAGTAAATTATTGATGGGTAATGTTAAATGAATTTCTTCTTATCAAGAAAAATGGGAACAAAACTAAATGGGGCCAATTTAGCCTACTAGATTGATTACAAGATCTGTATATCTCCAGGATTTTGTTATGCTAATTTTAGGTTTTTTTAAACCGCAATAGCTCGCTTAAAAATCCTGCAGCATTTGATTTGTTTTCTACCACAAATTGTTTAATTTACAAATCTTTAAAGTATGATCAAGGTTTAAAAAATTTATTAAATGTTACTATTATTTTTGGTCTAAAATATATTATAAAACATCTAATTAATTTGCTATATATATATATATATATATATTACTTAGATATATGTATGTATTTTGTTTCCTTTAAAAAAACTTTTGTTTGTTTCAACTTAAAAGAGATTTGTTAATATTATTATTTTCTTTCCTATTTTGTAGATAAATCAACAAAATTGAATAAAACTTTGTAACATTACAGACAGCGATGAATAGCAAATAATTTGTACAAAAACAAATAAAATAAAAAAAAATTACTTTTTATTAACAAATAATAATTATTAAAAAATTAAGTTTAATATGAATACTTTTCATATCATTGAATCCTTATGAAAGCAAATGCAAATAATCAATAAAATACAGGAAACATCTTTTGTACAAATATTTCTATTGCTATTACGTTGCTTTGAAGCAATGAAATTCATTTTTACAAATGTTTTATGAATTTCAGGAATATCATACAACTTCTGTTCATAATCTCTCCATGTAACAAGTTTCTTATCTTTTACTAATATGACATCTTTTGTGACAAATTCCAAACTTTATATACATTATTTTACATTAGTTAAATACCTGAACAACCAACGAGTAGAGTAATACTTATAATTTATACATAGTTTAATGTTAACTCATCATACATCACTGATTATACATTACAGCATTCACAACTATTTTTACTGAATGACATCAGTAATGCACATTATACTTCCATTGCTGAATTTAGATGCTGTGACATGAAAGAGATGAATTATGCTATTAGATTTACAACAATTACTTATTTAAATTATTCATAACATCACACAATCTTCATTGTTGGAACAAATACTGAAATTTACACAGGAAGAATAAAATATTGAATTTTAAAAATTCAAATACTGATTGAACTAAAATTAACTAAAACATATTTAGTTTTAATTGAAATTATATAAACAAATAGTTACTAAAATTTTTCTAAATTTGAGGATCTTTGCAAGAAAATTTAATGGCTGACATTAAGGAAATTACAAAATTATAAATGTAAGAAAATATCACAAAACAAAGATTATTCTTAATTACACAAGTAATTTACATATATAGGAAATTTTTGAGATGATGACCAATATTAGAAAAATAATCATATATAATACTTTTGATAAAGACTTAGCAACGTAAATTTTCTTTATAACACTGATAAATTGTTATTTCCATCATATAAAGGAAGGATATATCTTTTGAATATAAGTTTAAATAAATTTATTACATTAAAAAAGATAAGTAGTTACTATCACCAAAATTTTGTAGAACACCATAAATTGCCTGGCAGGTCACAATACTTTCCAAAATTAATTCTGATCATGCGTATCATTCTCTTCAAGTGATTCTACATCTTTTTACATAAATGTAACAGTGAGAAAATAACATTGGAGATTTTTATAGCTTGATCCCATTTTAAATACCATGTAACATAACATATTTAAATGCTGACAATATTCAGGGAAATAACTAGTAAATTCCATAAAAATCTAAGGAAGATACTATATCTTTCATTTGAAATTTTTTCTTCTGTTTCTGTTGTTTTTGATATATCTGAGTGTGATTGAACTTGATTAGATGGGGTTTCTTCTAAAGCTTCTGAAACAAAATTCATCTTGCTTAGCTAAAGGAGCTAAGTAAATTTCTTCTTTATTATAAATTTCCATGACTGGACCAGCACGTAGTTTTCCTTCCTTGAGAAATTGACGTAGATTTGGATACATCATTGCAATTGCTATCATAACAGAGAGAGTTCCTTTGAATGGGAATGTAGTAATCATGAATAACTGATGGAAATGAAGGAGTCAATCCTTCATTTCCATCAACCTTTGGAAGACCACGCCAATAGGATGTTCAGATATTATATTCCTTATCAACAAATATGCGTTTAGAGGACGGAAGCGGAAACCAGGACCAAATCTGTAAAAGAAAATATCATTTTGTACATTTTTCAAGAATCATGCATATAAAACTATAACAGAATTATATCAATTATATTTTACGTACCTTTTGTGCTAGCACTGATGTCTTATGAGGCAATCCGCATGAACGCCTTTTGCACATCGTGTGCATACTCTTGTCGACGTTCTTTTCTTGTCTTTAGTGCTGCACACAACGCAGCGGTATTGAGACCTGCCAGGCAATTTGCGGAGTCCTATTGGTCCTCTGGGGTCTGGGGGATTGGGGCATACAGGCACAATCTCCTTCTCCCTCGATTCTCTCTTCAGACTTGCAATTACCTCTTGAATGAAACGTTGATGTGTCATTCGGCTTCTAGAATTTTCTTTGAAAAGAATGTATGCATTCAACATCATCCTGGCCATGATGTTGAAAGCTACTTTCTTCCAACTTTTCCTGGTCCGCCTTTCATCCAAATACGTATATAGCATCATATCATTCGTATCAACACCCCCCATAAATTTGTTATATGATAAAACTACTTGTGGCTTTACTTTCTCCACCCCGCGGTTCTTAACAATTTGGATGTCGCGTGCCCTTGCGTGGCTGGATAAAAGACGAACAGGTTGAGGGTTTTTTTCGTGCTCCCTGAATGCACATGCCAATATGGGCCCAGATCTGAAATAGGTGATCTGGCCTACAGCAAATTTCTGTTTGAAGCCTGTAGGTAATTGCTTTCTTAATGCACGCACTGTCCCAGTGCAGTAAGTGCCACGGGAATATAGGCCACGAACAAGGGGTGCCGACGTAAAATAGTTGTCGACGAAGACATGATACCCCTTGTTGTTGTAGTTCCCAAGTGTCACTAGCTGTCTGACAACAGTATATCCCAAACCAAACTTCGAGATACTGTGCTTCTCTGCCTGGGACTTGGCCCCTTTGTAAGTGAAGAAGCCCAGGCAATAGTGTGAAACAGAGTCACACAGCATCCAAAGTTTGATTCCCCACTTGTGATGTTTTTTGTTGGGAAGATACTGACTGTTTGGGCTATGGCACTTGGTACCTACTAGTGATTCATCAACGCATATTTCTTGGTGAGGAATATAATGATATCTGAACATCCTATTGGCGTGGTCTTCCAAAGGTTGATACCTTGCAGAGGCATTGTAACCTAATTCCCTTGGGCCAGGCAACTTACTATTATCCACAAGATGAAAGAATCTAAGCAACTGACAATAGCGGTGCCTACTAAAAATTTCCGCATACCATGTAGATATGTACGGAGGAAGAGTGGACCAGTAATCCGATATTTTAGGTCTTTTATCAATTCCCATTGCAAAAATAATAGCCAAAAACCCCTTTATATCTTTAATTGTGACTGGTTTCCACTTCTTCAGATATTTGGGCACATTCACCCCCATGCCATTTATGAGTTGCTTGGCGTACCTATTTGTTTCTGTCACCATAAGAAAAAGTAAAGGTAAAGTGAAAAAAAGGTTAAAATATTCTACAGGATGAGAATCAGAAGGAGGCATATGTTTGGGGCCGGATAGTTCTACGAAAGGGAAAGGAGCGGAAAGAGATTGTTCCGGTGGCAGAACCTCAAGGTACACCTCATCTTCCAACTCGTCATCAGAAAGCTGAAGAGAGGAGGGTCCAGCATATGTCGACGGCCCAGCTATGGGCGACGACGGCCCAGCTATGGGCGACGACGGCCCAGCTATGGGCGACGACGGCCCAGGCAATGGAGCGGCGGACGGCCCAGCTATGGGCGACGACGGCCCAGCTATGGGCGACGACGGCCCAGCTATGGGCGACGACGGCACGGCAATGGACGGCGGCGGCACGGCAATGGACGGCGGCGGCACGGCAATGGATGACGACGGCACGGCAATGGTTGAAGGCTCTTCTTCTTCGTCATATTCTGAATACAGATCGTGATATTCAGGTACCTCAACACTACTTTGAGTGTCGCTGTCAGACTCAATTAACTCTGAGTCTGACAACTCAAAGTAGGCTGACAGATCTGACTCTTTTATTCTCTTCGTCGAAGACATTTTCAAATCTAACTTGAAATAAAAGATACATGTTACAATTAAGAATAAGAGTAAAAAAGGAAAAATTAAGAAAAATAAAATAATAATATTGTACTAATAAAAAAAATAAGACTAGAATATTAAATATAAACAAGTCTATATTATTTCTATAATATTAGAAAATTAACTTGCATATTTTATTAAAACAATTTAACTATTCTCAATGTCAGATGTGGTAGCTGTATATACGTAATGTGAACGTATGTCTCTTTAATCCGAATAAATAAATCCGGTAGACTTTCTCACAGCTATCAGGTTAGGTACTTCTTTATTGAAATTTACAAATGCATTTTGGGCTTATGTAGCGTTTAAGCCCCTCGTCAGTGTAATGCTACAGATATTAAAAATAACAAAAAAACTTACTTAATTTACAAAAAACGCACATGTAGATGATCCTAATTGTCGGGTGACAACAGTTTAAAGTTTACAGGCCAAATTGACATTACAAACCGTAGAGATACACATTTTTTTTTTTAAATTAAAAATAACAGTGTTATATTAACAGTAATATTGCCGTAGGTTATTAGATTACTGTATACATACAGTGAAACCTGTTTTTGTGCACGGTTGTTCTTTTCTTATATTTCCTTGGTGCTCCGCTTACCTGGCTTTGATGGATCTTCCTGTAGCTCCTATATACAAGGGCGTCGCCAGAGGGGGGCAGAGGGGCAGTTGCCCCTCCCTAGACATGCGAGAAAAATTATTTAAATGCTAAGGCATTTATTGCCCGATTTATAATTCCCGCGCGAAAAACTCAAGAAGATTATGTTTTAATTAAAATAATCTTCTTAAGCTTCTTAAAATTTATGAATCGTTTTTATTTTACCTACATACAATTCATATCCTCTATCAATTTATATCATCTTGCCCTCCCCTGGCCCATTGGCTGGCGACGCCCTTGCCTATATACATTAATTTATTAAGTCGTCTAGAGTCCGTAACTGGGATTTTATATACACCTGGGAGCGTGTTTCTGTCTACTTCATCTAAAGATGAGGTAGACAGAAACACGCTTAGTCTTAGATGACAGTCATCTAAGGGGTCTGGCATCATTATACAAAAATACCAGGGCAATTCTTTCAAATTTTGGCAGTCTTTCCAATTCTTTGACATGTAGGTGATAAATGTAACGTCTTAAATTCTGTATTTTCTATTGATGTTTTATATAAAATAGTATACAGTGCACTTTTGCAAAACCTCATCCAACATATGGACTGTTTATTTTGAAAGTGGTATAAGTGTGTTTATTTATTTTTCTTTCAAAATATTTAAAGGTTGCATTTTAGTCTATATTTTTTTAAAAAATACAAATAAAGTCTACTAAATTTGGCAATGTTTCTATGAATTTAGAAATATGTAAGTTGATTACATAAAGACTAACCAAATTTTCTGAGTTACTCAAAACTACTGAGGAAAAGAAAGCAGCAGTGAGCAATTCAGTGATAACAATTTCCAGCAATTTTGAATAAGAATTTTGACAGGGTAGAATTACTGCACCCCATAGGGGTAAAGCAGTAGCCTTCCAGGAGGACTTCAAGGAAAGTAGGCCCTCCTTCGGGGTAAAAAAGGTGGAGGAAACTTGGAAAACTCCACCTGGCCAGCTAGGGAAAAACCAAAAAAAAGTATTTCTTGCAAAATAAGTTAAATAATATATTAAACTCATTTGGAATATCAGACCTTTTGTTTTAAGATAATATCCAAGAGTGGAAATATAGTTATACTTTGAGAAATTGCAGATTCCAGTAACATTCTATAAATATAGGCCAAGCCAGCCTAATTTCTAGTAATTACCATTCCTGGTATCTAAAAAAACTAAAAATCCCATTCTCAACCTTATACAAATAAACCAATAAATTTCAATGTGAAAAGACTAGTAGCACAACTATGACTCTATAAATATTCTCTCTTCATTGGTAACATGTATATTGATCTTTCAGGCAACCAATGCCCATAGTGTAAAACGATGACTTCTTGATTCACTATTTACTACAGAATTGTCAAGGACTTGCAAATATACAAAACTCATTAATATCATGCAATACTCCAATGTAATCAATCTCACAATTTCAGAAATACCCTAAATAACCTCAACAAAAGATCTTTATAATCTATACAATTACTTTACCAGGATTGTAAAAACACTGAAAATCTAAGATAACAAATTTAATGTGTATTAATATTGTAAAATTTGACTCTCTATGTAGCTACTTTTATTAAAACTGTTTTTTTGTTTATGTCAATAATAGGTTGATACAAAAGTTTTTGCATAATAATTGTATAAATTTGCTAACCTGTTAACTGTTCCAATATTTGTAAACTTCTAACTAAATCATGTGCAACCCCCCTGCAACAGGGATAATTTCCTTTTTTGCAAATAAAGATTAATTGATTATATTATATATCCACTAATGAGGCCAGCAAATGGCAAAATGCATTTGTATAAAAAAAATAAAAAGAAATGATTAAGTATCTGTTATTTGGTTTATTTTGCCTTAGAAATCTCTTGAAATTGGATAGAATGAGTTTTATATTACTTGCCTATTTTCTAAAGATATTTTATTTTTAGATTTAGATTTTTTAAGGAAGTGTAATTATTTAATTTAAAGTTTATTTAAAGTTTATAATTTAATGACTATAATTTTTACAATATTATTTAATATAGTATTGAAAATGAATAAAAAGTACTTTTTATATAAGTTTTAATTTGAATAATTTATAATTACTATTAGAATTTCATTCAAAACTTTTATTTTAAAAATAATTTTAAACAAATATATATTATAAAAGATTAAAGATAAGAATTAAATAATATATTAATATTACTGACTAAATTGCTTTACGATTTAATGCAAATCATTCAATTAATAAAAGTTACAAGAAAAAATCACAGCAGATAAGTTTTAATCATATTCATTATATTTCTTCTTAAAAAACAAATATTAAAATTTTTAACTTATTAAATAAACTCTTATTATTTGAATTTTAGTAATAGTTAAAATTTAAAATTTATGATTTTTATTTATTTATAATTTTCAGTTCTTACTGTGAAATTAATTTATAAACGAGATTTGAAGATGACTATGAAAAGTTTTCAGATGCAATTTGACATAGCCTGGAATTCAAAAAATTCATTCCATTTATAACGTTCAAACTTTCCTTTAACAATAGAGTCGTGCCGGTCAATTAACTGCTTTCGGAGGGATGTTTTGAATTTAAAAAAAACGTGACTTCCGGTTTTCATCGGAAGTTATTTAGTTAATTGGTGCCGGGGCTTGTTGTCCCCTACGGTTTCCATATCTGGTTTCGTTTTTCATCTAATTCCGTTCTCGAGATTAGGAAAGACACGTGGACGGACAAACGACAGTGGGAATTTTTGTCTACTACAAATTTTTTCAAATTGCAGCCCAATAATGCTTAATAAATACAATGAAAATAATAAAAATATGTACTTTTTGAGTTAGTTTTTAAAATATCAAATAATATTTAAAAAGAATTTTTTGTAGCTTCTATACTATATTGTATTTGTATGCAAATTTAGGTTGAATTGTGCATATTAAGGGAATATGAATTTTTTTAATTATGTTATATTAAAAAGAATGTATATTTAATAGCCGTTCGGAAAACGCATAACGTTTTTCCGTCCGACCCGTATATAAAGAGCTATAAACAAAAAATCATAGGACTACTTACCGATTGTGCTCCGTTCGAGACGCCATTACTTAAGCTTGCCGTCGTCGTGGAGGTGCACACTGGACGGCGGATGCACGCGAAGCGTATCACGTGACCCAGTTTCAACGTCACTCAGTCACGTGACTAGGTCTCTGACGCGTTTCCGGCAGCTTTTCTTCTCGCGGAATAATCCGTTCTCTTTGCACTGACACGTCATATTATTAACACGTGATTAACTCTTGTCACTTAGAACAGCTCGCGGACTACAGTTTGACAACTTTGCCTAGTTACGCTTTTCTAACATCGTAACGTTCTATATCCAAATCCCAGTTAATATTTGACATCGACGATTTATTTTTCGATGTTAACTCCGTAAAAACAGAACAAATGAAATAATAAATAATCGAATTACTTTAAAATTCAGATTAAATGCTATAAAACTATAAATTTAATATCTAAATTTACAAACATATATGTCTTATATAACTAATCTCTCTAATTTTAAAATCTAAAGTTATATGACAGTAATATATAAATTAATGTATGTAAGATGTGTGACAACACTACATAGAGACTTAAAATATTTTATTTTATTTCCAAACAATGTCTAGTCGTGTATTATTTAATAATGGACTTGGTTGAGAAAAACTATTTTTAGATTAACTTAAATAAAGCAGATATATTTTATTGTGTTGACATTAGTTATAATCGACATTCTTGAATTAATACGAAGATTTAAATTTTTTCAAATCTGAACTGATGAAAAGGTTATCCACAAAAATTATCAAAAAGAAGTAATATGTTATTTATAAATTAACTTCATTTTTTTCGATTTAGAATTATCAAGGTTCAATCATTAAACTGTTTCAAAATAATTGCAGACGTTTCCTCTTGATAGGGGCCTTTTTATGCTCTTTATTGAGTGGTAAAGGGCCTTAAAGCACAAATAAAAAAAATAAAAAAAAGATGCAAAGGAGAAAAATCAGAAGGCGGAAAGGAGTAATAGTTATAATAGTAGTCTACTCTATATGGCTAAGGAAAGTTGCTTAACGTAACCCGATCTGTCGATATCCTTGTAGATAATAGGCAGACACAGAATCAAATGGCCAAATTATTCAATAATATTTATACTGTTTGTTTCTTGTAATTAGGAGCGCATTCCCAAATAACTATTCCGAATGTAATCTTCGGGTCTATACAGACCTTATGATTTATTGTTTTGCTATATTTTTAAGATAATTACACAATTTCTTAGATGCACCAATAAATCTGGTCATATCGGAAGTGTTTGTGAACATTCTAGTTTAAATTTATCATCCAGCGTCATTATTTATTGTCAGTTACTTCTTTGATATTATTATTGATTCTAAATTCTCCGTTACAGCTATGTGCTGTATTATCTCTATTCTTAAACAGTACATACCACATATTTCATTTTATCTTCATTATTAATTTATTGTTTATGATGCTTAATATGACGTTAATGATATATATATATATATGATATATGTATGAAAATGGCAATAAAAGTTTTTAGATTTAAGGATGACAAATAACCAGCCAAAAGCAATATGATGGTTTTTCAGCTGTTTATTTATTTATTGACTCGCTGTTGTATTAATTTACTGTATTTACTAAATAAATTTTATTAAAACAATTTTTATAAATCTTCGAATAACTTTTATTAGTTATTTAAGGAACTTAAGAGATTCAAACTTAATACTATTCCGGTAAAAAGATATATTAATTGGCTTCAAAAAATAATTAATGCAGAAGATTTGTCATCTAAACTAATGTACTTATTATACAATAGATCTAGAAATATAAACATTCAACGGAATTGGATAACTCAATTATCGAAGATTTTTAATGCTTACGGATTTTCGATAGAACTAGTATTTGAGTATCTCAAAAATAATGACCAACGAACCAGTCAATTACTATATAAAGCCATGGAATATTCAATAAGCCAGGATAATGAAGATATAAGAAAAAGAAGAAATAACTCACACTATAATATAATCCTTAACTACCCTTATATCAACAACTATATGCTTTCAAATCTCCCATTTAATGTTAAAAAGTTTTTCATTCAGTTAAGACTTAATCAAAAAGGTCTAGTTACTATAAATAAATACATAGAATATAATCAATGTACCTGCTCCAAGTGTGGAAAAAAATTATCAAAACCACACTTAATCTACGGATGTAACGAGAAGGAAGAACAAGATTTAAATATTATCAAGGATCAAAGTCATAACCAAAAGACGGAAATTGATATGTATAGAAAACTAGATAAAGTCAATAGTAATGACATTTATGGGCTGTATAATATTGTCAATAGGTTATTAAGGCAATGTGTTAATAGTTAATTAAGCCTTATGGCTAATTAATAAATTGAAAAGGTATACAATGTTAAAGGATACCTAAAATTGTAGATTATGTTATCCTAAAAAATGTATTTTTAACCCCCCTTGTAACAGGCTAATGCCTACTACGCTAATAAACTTGATTGATTGATTGATATTAGTTATTTAATTAATAAGACTATACATTCGATTTATTATAAAAATCGAATGAATCGTTTTATTAAATAATTAATGTATATGTTGTTTTTATGTATAAGCTTTTAATTTAAAACTGATCGTTTACATTTCTTCATAACCACAATTGGATAAATATTTCTTCATTAAAAATATGGAGTTTTATTCAGCAAAAGATAAAAGAATTCTCAGTGGATAATACGACTACTTTCGAATAGCGACTGTAATTAGATAATTAGACTTGTAAAATCATTAGTTTATATATTAGCAATTATTCTGAATTATGCCACTACAATGAGCAAACAATGAGCTCGAATTCAGGTCATCCTCAGACGGGGTACGTCCCGCTACGCTAACCCCCTCCGGAAAAATTGAACAGTTCAAGCGAAAGACAAAATTGCTTTGTCTCCGCCAACTGTTAGGCCTACACATTAGCGATCGTAGTGTAGCATTATTTTCGGAAGTTCCCTAAAATATATCAAAAATTGCTAAATTCCTTTCCTGCTACTGTCTCAATTAAGCATTTAAATTATTTATCAGTTTGGTTTCCGTTCTTTTAGATTTAGATTTAGAAGCTATTTCTTTCATGACTGAGTGTTTTTTACGAATGTATGAATTCGCTTTGTGTTGAAAAACTGCACTCAACAGACGCACTCGTAGATGGTACCGTAAAAATTAATGATATTAAATCACATAATTCTTTTAGTACATCTGAGCAGCTCAGTCTTATTATTAACACATAATAACTTCATTGTAATTACTTATTCTCTACTTGTCAATATGTATCCATATTATTTGCTGCTACCTCATCGGTAGTTAGTTATGCCATTCTGGCCAGACGAATGAATACAATTTCTTCTTGTATATAATATTATATTGTCTTATTTTTAAATTCTGCATTGCATGTCAGTACTGTATCCACCCTACTCTAAATTCATTCTCAGCTATTTTCTACACCTTTCCTCCTCCTAATTTTAATAATAACAATATTAACACGTAATTAACTGTTTTGTCACTTCGAAAAGCTGGCGGACCACAGTTGACGAACTTTGTTAGTTAGGAAAACGTAATATCGTAACGGGTTCTATACTTAAATCTTGACAACGATTATTAATTTTTCGATATTAACTTCGTAAAAACAAATGAAATAATAAATAACGGAATTACTTTAAAATTCAGACTAAATGCTTAATTATATGCATTATCAGTTTTGCAATCTTGATATATTACCGAGGAAAACGTGTACGTCGGACGTTCGGCGCCGCTTTCCTGTAAGCCTAGAAGTTTGGCAATGGCGTTTGGAAAGTCAGTGGAATCACGCTCGACATTCCAAAGGCCATTGCTAAACTTCTAAGCTTACAGGAAAGCGGCGCCGAACGTCCGATGTACACGTTTTCGCGTTTAAAACTTCGCCTCAATCTCGCTATTTACTATTAAATGGTTAAATATATAGTTTATTATAAAGTAGGTAGAAAACATTTTATTGAAAATCATTATATATTATTTTTATACCTAGAATTTTAGGTATGTGATTGCTATTCGAATCAGCTTACAAACCCAGAAATTATTTATTGTTTCATTTCATTCCGATGGATTTTTCGGACTAGCCGACGTAAAAAATAAATGGATTTTTGATAAATTAATTTAAGAAACAATTATAGTACGATTCTAGGTAAAATTTTGAAACAAACAACAATCTTAGTGATACATTTATAGTAAAAAAAAATAAAAAACAGATCGATTCTGAGCGCGAAATATCGCAATTTGAAAAAAATCCTTATTAAATTATGAAAGATATAATGGAATAAATAATTCATCGTGAAACTACTGTTTTAAACGTTATTGTTTATTAAAATAATAAACTGAACATATTAACATAATTAAAGATTGTAAATATGAAAATGATTATCAGTTTTTATTACAACTTTTTATTAAAAAATAGTGTGTGTAATTTTTCTGCTTTTATTCTATCTGTCTTTTCATTCATTATCTGACCAACTTTCGAAAATATTCGCTCTGCTGGTACAGAAGAGCAATTTCTCTTAAATTTTGCGTTCAGAAGCGATATTTCGAAAAATTGATAATAGGCATGCATAAACGCTTTTGACGTCGCTAGTCTCTTGACAGTAGCTTGCATTAAATTATACTAAAAAATTCTAGACAAATTTTTTAAAAGTCAGTAAAACTAACACTAAACACCTTAAAATTAGAAGACGCTTTAAGTAATTTCTAATTTTCGGATTTGTTTAATTAATTAGAATAAATGAAATCATGTAAGAATTTTTATTCTAATTTAATAAAAATTTACAAATTTTAAGTTTTTTTTTAAATATATTTTTTTTTATATATGACTTCAAAAATTTTCATTTCTGTCGAAGTATGCCGGAACAACTGAATCAGTCGATTCTAAGAAAAACAATCGAATCGAATAATCGGCTTTTTACAACTGATTTCTGCCCAACACTAGTACGATCCTGAGACAATGTCCTAATTCTTTTTCTATGAACTATTAACCACGGGTAATTTCACAATTCGAAAGACTCTAAACATGCAATACGGCTCCTTTCAGTGGCATAAATGTTCTTATATTTGACTGACATTAAGGTTTTTAGAATAAATATTACTTTAAAACACTATTATATTTAAATTAAAATTGACGAGTTTCATTTTGTTTTTTATTAAAATTAATTTTTTAGGAGCAGTAATTCCATTTTTGGTTAGCCATTCACTGCCTAATTTTCTAGAACCATTTAAAGTTTAATTAAATTATCTATTAACATTTTTATAAGTTTCTTCCCCTTTATAAAATTCTATACATAGGATCTCTATAGACAATAGGCTATATATCTAATATATATATATAAATAAATATATTTCAAAATTATTTTGTATGGAGCATTATCTTCATATAAAAACCGTAGAAATTTTTTTTAAAAATCGAAAATATTTAATTTAAATATAAATAAGAGTTTTTTGAGTAATTGTAGACACTTCTGAATAGTATTGAGCAAACAAAGCAAGAATAAGAGAGAATGTTGCACTTTCTTCTCTAAAAAAAAAGTGTCAAAGAAATGGAGAAGTCGAATTAAATTTAGTTTTATGTATAAACAATATATCCTAACAATAATTTTATGAGACAATATAGTTATTTAATGAAACGTGACTGATACACACGATGTTTTTCTCATCGATTATTAACACGACTCCCGCGTTCTACCGGAAGTTGAAGGTCCAATCATGTGACTTGCCTCAGTTTTGTTTACTTTTAGATACGGTCAGTATGCCGTTACTGCTATGCAATTTTCCCCGATATCGTGATACGTTTTTGAAATGAAGTAAATATTTTATAATGAACACTAATTTATGGTGTATTATATATTGGTAAATGAACCATTCTAAGCATTTCCTTGTTATAAAAATGCAGCATAGCGTATGTAATGCACAGACGTACGGAAAGCTTTTACCAATGCGTTCAAAAAAAAAAACAAAAACAGCAACGTTTTTATAATAAACCTATTTTTCATTTTAATTGCGTGTTTTTTTTGTTGGATAGTTCAAAATTAAAACATAATACGGTTATTTTACGTATCATCGAATTAAATTCAATACTCTAAAATCACCAATTGGTTTATGAATTATTTTTTGTATTTTTATTGTCTATATATATTCATTATTCCTGTCAAATCTGGATTCAAATAGAGAATTCTGTCATAAATATTGTTAATATAAATTCTGTATTAAATAGATAAAGGGGCATCTGTCTGATATTTATGCACGTAAATCTTCCATATTCTATAAAAGGTTTCAACATTCTTGTTGCTGTAAAGTGATTAAAGTGTGTTTAAAACAGACATTCTCTATTTGAGAAAATATAATTGGTACCTACACCATATATTGATGAAGTGTTCTTGAAAAAAATCTTTATCTGCTGAAATCGTTTTCAATGTCATGGCATCATTTTTCAGATTAAAATATAAATAATTTTCATTGACTAAAAATTTTACATTCAATTTTATCATTTATATACCTATATATTTAATGATCATTTATTATAAGATATTAAATTGAGACAATTTTCTAGAAAAAGCTAAATAAATTAGGTTTGTTTATCGGTAACATATTTCAAGGCATATTAAAACACAATTTATTAGCAAATCAAGATATAATTTTATTTAAAAAAAGTTACAGAATAGGAACAAATTGGTACATTTGGTTAAAGGTTCTGTTTACACTTTTTAGACTGAGCTAGTTTTTTGAACGGTAGTTTCTTCGCCACTTTCGTGGATGTACATGGACATCGGCCTTTCATTTCCATTAAATCTGTTATAAAACTCCTTCCACGTGTTCAACGCGTTCTTACTCCAGCATATCCATGGCCCCGTACTTATGCCAACCACGAACGACATGAAGATCTTTAGCATAAACACGTCCACATTTGGCCTGCTGTTGGAACCCGCTGCCAGCCACTTATCTCTGGAGTAATATTCGTAAAAGTTTGCAGTCAGCACGCACAAGGCCGGTACTATATAAAGTACCGCAAAAATACCAATTCTGGCGGTTAAAATATCTAATTTTTCCACTTATTAAAATAATATTAAAATCAAAATATTCGCCGGCCCTTCACACACACCACCTGGATCAAGATGGGTACTCCGTGCTGACTGTCCACGTAACAGGAAACTTCTTCCCGCCCCGCCATTAAACGTATAATGTAGGCGATACTGTATACATTATACATACCGCTTATAATAACTATCGGTCTTTCCCGGTAGTGAAATTTGGAGGAATTGATGAGGAAGGTAGAGACGGTGAAAAGCGTGGAAAGGAAACACAAAACGGACCATACCGTAGCCCAAATCTCTGCAAAGTTCTTGTTATCTCGACTGAATAACACTTCGGAATCACACGTTTGAGTGCAACGCCCCGTGCCATTGATGTAGTAGAAGCTTTCGACTTTGTATTTATTGCACAGTCCATAGTGTTGGCTGTAACGATGCCTGTAAAGTTTGGTAGGCTTTGTAGGCACGTTAACACCTCGATCGGCGAAGCGTCTCCAACCGTAACTGTGAAGTTGGTGATGATCTTCTTCCGTTGGATCTGGTCCTTTCATACACATGTGTACGTCGTTGTTTTCGGTCGGAAACTTGCTACACTCTAGAGCAATAGGCCAACGAAAACCAAATTTTTCCATCACCGGAAAACACCTGGCCTTAACGTCCTCGCAAAGAGGAGCGCAAGGTCCTATATTCTGCGGCACCATATCCGAACACATAGGAACGTAAACGGAGCACAGAAAAAAACGTAACCTGGACGAACAGCCGTATGCTATCAGTGATTTCCACATCGCCAATTGCAAGTGGGCATCGTATTGACGCCTGTCTCCTAGTATATTGGGCATTCTGGTGACGTTATAAAACCTAAATCCATACACATTTCGATTTGGATGGGCTCGCACATCGGCGCCATTTCGGTATCCGAAATCGCCAAAAAGCTGAATATAACTATTAAAAACATTTTTCCTTTTAGCAGTAGAGGAGAGAGAAGAAAACGAATCGCCACTCGTCACGAGGCAGGCTCCTCCCCAAGTTACGACAGTTTGCAACTGGCCTATCCTGGGCCGTGTTTAGTAACGCAGAACACCTATGTTAGAATTCTGAGTGGCTTAGTAGGCGGAGCTAAGAATAGATAATGGAAGCTAGTGGTGGGAGGAGTCAAGCAGTAGTTAGAAACGAGTTCAACACATGTGCTTTCCATTTTTATTACCCGAAAGGGATTGTTTCTTTTGTACATTTTCTTAATTCCATAATAAATGGCTTTTAACTCTGTTACAGCATAACTAGACTTAGCAAGAATTCTGCGTTACTGAACACGGCCCTGGTTGAAATTAAAAGTTCTATTTCTGCGAACGAATATGTGTTTCTGTTAACACTGGTCATTTCACAATTACAAAGACTTGTTTGACCTGGGGTCAAACAGGTGGTCATCAAGTTAACTGGGGGTCCCTTGGAAGGAGTCGCGAAACAATAATGAAATCATTTTATGAAAAAAATCATTTATTATAAACTTATAAACATTTTACTTACAATAAGTACACGTAAAGAAAAGCAATTAATGTGATGGTTGCATTTGTTTTTCGTTTAAAATTTTCTCCATACGTGGATCTACGTTAGAAACATACAAAAGCAAATTGTTTTCGAGTGATAAAAGACGATTCCTGTATTTAGTTTTTAGCGCAATATTTGTATTACATTTTTTATACTGTCGGTATTTTCTTAATGTATAAAATTAGTGCAATGTGATTATATAATACTTAAAAAAATTTATATTTATAATTACAGTCAAAATTCAATTAATAATAGTAAGGCTTACTGTTCTTATTCCTTTGAGTTGAGGGTCGCAAAATATTAATTTTATTTTTAATTTTTTATGATATAGTCGTGTGTTAGGCTTAACTCGACCACCTAATATAAAAAATTGACATCGCTCAAAATATTATAGAAACCATCAAAATTCTTTGCCGATAGTTTAGACAAATGTTTTCTCTGCATGAAATGAAGCAATCGAAAAAATAATGGGTGGACCATCAAAAATTTAGCAATTTTCCACGTGTTCTCGATTCTGTAATTTGTTTTCTTCATAATATAAAATACTCGATAACTAAAAACATAATAACACTCAAAAAATGCATTCATGTCAATTCCTGAATGTTATAACAATTTAATTATCAAAAATTTTATAATTTTCACAATTTGTATTATAATAATTTAATTTTTTTTTCTGGCGTCCCAGTTTCAGCTTTATTAAGTATTCTTTCCAGTTTTGGGTACTTTGGCTACTATTTTTTAGTTTGGCGTAAAAAATATCATTTTGCTCATTGGCTACTTTTTGGGCTGCATATTATTTATAAATATACTAGTTGAATAAAAATGCACTTTAAAATGGTTTTTCGTCGTTTTGTATTAATTAGAGACAAATAAAACAAATATTTGTGTTTTTCAAAAAAATTTATGTTTGTCTCCTTTATAATAAATGAATTTATATATTTCTAAGTAAAAATTAACTCCTACCGTCTCCAATACAATAAGTTTCTGATTATTTAATTAACATTCATCTATGGAATAATTTTATTTAAATTAAAATTTTAAACAAACAAAATACGTATAATAATTCTTTATTAATAAAAGATGTTAATAAGAATCAAAATTGCCTTTCGCCCTTAGACACTACGGTCCAACTGTAGTAAACATTTCTAGGAATTTGGAACCTGCAGACCCCCCACAAGTTTGAGTTCGAATGCTACGCTAACTGGAAATGTCAGAAAAATTCTTAAGGCTTTTCGTCTTTATTTTACAGAGATAATGAATGAAAGGAGAAGTAAAATAAAACTAGAAAAATTACATACTCTACTTTTTTAAAATGAAAACTCGTAATAAAAATTTATAATCATTTTCATATTTACAATCTGTGAAATAATATTTAATATGTTCTGTTTATTATTTTAATAAATAATAAAATTAAAACAGTAGTTTCTCGATCAATTATTACATTGCCAGTTTCATAATTTAATAAGGATTTTTTTCAAATTGCGATATTTCGCGCCTAGAATCGATCCTTTCTTATTTTTTTATCGTAAATGTACCACTCTTAAGACTGTTGTATATTTAAAATTTTTACCTAGATTCGTACTGTAATTGTTTTATTAAATTAATTTGTCAAAAATCCATTTATTTATTACGAGAAATTCATTGGCAATCAAATAAAATAAAAAATTTCTAGGCTTTAAGCCGGTTCGAATACGGTAGTAGTCAGTTATCTAGATCGGCGGTTCCCAACCTTTCCGACCTCACGGACCACTGTCATAAATTTTTTAACGATACAAACATCTATAGAATAACGATCAAACACGTTTCATTACGTTTTACTTTATTAATACGAAATCCACTCGTTTAATTTCAACAAATAAGTGAAGTTCGTTGCCGCATCGAAATAAGTTTACGGATTCTTGGGTCTTTTCCACCAAGGACGACAATCGCACTCGCGTTATTTATTGATTTATTGACATCGTTATTTATTGATAACAGCCATTTCGTGTTTAGTTTTAGATTCGAATAAAAACCCCTCTAACGAATTGCACTTGTATTAATGCGATGTTTTGAAAGGAGAAAGTTAGTAACAGTTTTAAAATGCTAAGTTTAATAATTTTCAATGTTTTCTCTCTGTTTTGTAATAAACTCAGAGACGTAGCTAGGGGGGCGGTGGGGGCGGCCCGCCCCGGGTTCACCCTGTAGGCCTGTATCTAAAAAAAAGTCAAGGCTCGCCTCACATGACAGTTTCTTCGCTATGAGGAGACGCCACGAGAGCTCGCACCAGCTGAAAATCATACTATGATTTATTCTATAAATCTAAACTCATACGTCGCGACATCGCATTTTCATTATATCGTGCAAGTTGCTCGAGTGCGAAGATATTACAATTCAACAGTGTTTTATAAAAGAGATAAAAAGGGTGACACTACGATATCCGCACCGGATGTCACCTATGCTAGCTACGCCACTGAATAAACTATATATCAATTTAAACAATATATTCAGCAATTTAATCGTAAATGTATCAAGATTGCATAACTGATAATGTATATTATCATTAAAGAACTAATCCGATTTATTCAGTCGATTGTCCTTGCTACAATCGCATGAAAAATCGATCGTGCCCCATCACTAGCTCGACTCACGTGGTCCGTCCGCGTGCCAATTTGCCTGCCGCTCTTTCTTTCTTTCGTTAGTTAAACGTATATAAACAGATGACATCGGATTATTTTTTGTAATATATGTAAAGTTTTTTAATGTGTCTGCAATTTCACCGTTCAAATTTCTGTATGTTATCAGCTCATTGAAGAGCTCGAGACCATCAATATGATAAATTAACGTTTTAATAGAATAATAATTAAAGCAGACATTCAGTTAAACATATTGTAAGGAACGTCTAGTAATAAATGACATCACACCATGCGAGATATAAAGTGACGTATGTACTTTCCAGAATATTTTGCATCACAAGAATTTGCCTTCAGTGCCGTGCTAAACATAAATTTCGTAAATTTAAAATTCGTTTAAAATATCTTTTTTTCATAATTTAATAAATGAAAATTTTATTATCATCATTACTTTTTTGAATAAGAGAATTTTTTAACACAAAGCGGTAAAAATTCTCCGCGGACCGGCGGTTGAGAAACGCTGATCTAAAAACACTTAATTGGTTTGCTTTTCTATTGACGGGGAAGTTCGATTATGCTTAGTTTTATTAGAAAAACATTCAAATTTATAAATCCTTAATTAAAAACGGATTAAGATATTTTTTTAAACACTTTAATAAAATCAAACGTTTTTATGTGGACAGTAAGGCTTTTATTTAAAAATAAGAAACTATACAAAGTTTTATAATACTTTAATAATAGGTCGACCTTGCTGTGAATCAATTCCACCTGGTTTAGCCAATATTCAGTTCTAAGAAAATCGATTCCAGGTGAAGTACCAGATTAAAACGGTTAATAGCTCGTTTCGATTCCTCCAGTGTAAAATCTGTAAAACATTTCTATTTTATTGGAAACACTTTATACAGATCCAATGACAATTGTTCACCATTAATATATAAAAGATGTTCTTTGGAGATTTTTTCTCGTGATCGAACACTCGCTATCATACCATATATTTGTTATTTTTTTGAATTGAAGATTGGCATTGAAATTTCGCATTTTTTTGATGGGATTAAAACAAAAAATTCAATTCGATTTAATCATTTTTTTAAAGAAATTGTAGCAAATATTGTTTGTGGCGAGTTTCGTGGAATTTTTATCTTACTAACTTGTAAAAATAGGTCAATTTTAGTCGGGCACCAGTTGTAAGTCACACACCTGTGATCAAAGGGTGCGTGACTCACTACTATTGTAAAGATTGAACACTTGTAAAGCTTTATAACAGGGGTGGCCAGACTCTTTAGAACTTTAGCCACATATTGAAAACAGAATTCGTTGAAGAGCCGCATATACATATATACATATTTTTCCACAGCAATTCATTTAAATATTTATAAAAAAAAAAACAACACTTTAGCTATTATTTCATTTTATATTATGTTTTATAATATAATATAATTTTTTTTAATAATAAATAAATTATAATTGCCGTATTAAGTAGCATAATCTAAATTTAAAAACCAAAAAATGCTAAAACGTTTCCTAGTTTCAATTGTCAATAAGGAAATATAAATTTCAAAACTATTAACGTTATAGAAATTGTTAATCATTATATATTCATTTTTAATGTTGATTTGGATAAATAAGCATTATAATTAATTTTTTATTAATGTTTTTACGTATTATAATATTTAATAAATATTACATTTATTTTTCAATAAATAATGTACAACGTTACCATATTTTGACTTTTTTATTTCAAACAATATATTATTTATTTTATATTATCCAGGAATCATACATAAAAAATAATAAAAGCAAAATTAAAATAAAAACAAATTTGGTTTAAATTTAAGTATCTTGCAGTGAGCCACAAGTATACTAGAAAAGAGCCGCATGTGGCTCAAGAGCCACAGTTTGGCCACCGTGGCTTTATAACAAAGAAGTTATCTACATATATGAAAAACAAATAGCTGATTTATATTCCTTACACTACACTGAACATTAAAGCAACGAACATTTTATCGTAGGCATATATCATTTTTTTATAACGGAGACATATCCTACATCGATAAAAATATGCATTTTTTAAAACTTAACGACAGGTTACAAAATAACTTATAACATTCGTTATATAAATTTAGGTTTTCTAAGTATCTTATACACTTCTGAATAAAATGATACTATAATTTCGATCATAAACATATACAGTACTGAGTCGAGATATGTTAAGCACATAAATACATTACCTACAACTTGTCCGTTAGCATTAATTAAATATTGAACAGTGTAGGAATGTGTAACTTTATTACTTGGAGAATGTGCAGATCAAATAGTATTTTTTCTCCTTTATATGAAAGTGTTCTTGGTGAAATCATTTAGTATGAAAAACCATACTGATCTGTATAGAATATAAAGTTACGCGAATAAGATGGTAATAAATTGTTTACTGTGGTTTGAAATTGAGCAGCTTTTATTAAAATATCCTTTTCGTTTAGTATTTATATTTTATTTACAAGTTTTGTGATTTTTCGAGATACTAATCTGTATTCTTTTTTTTTTACATTTAGCAACTCAGGAATCACTAGTTTTAAACTTAATTGAAATATTCAGCTCAACAAATTTCTGTAATTCCCATATTTTTAATTGATTACCTTTAACAATTTTATAGCTGCCTCGAGCATCGTCAAACATTTGTTTAGCATGTCCTTTAATGATTTTTAATGTTTCAATTTATGTTTTCGAGATTTAAATTGTTTTCCCCATTTATATAAATCATTAAAATGATTTAATTCTTTAGCTCCTTTCCACTGTAATTTGCGTAATTTTCATTTTGGATGTTTCTTATGTAGGTTCAGAATTTCTTCTTTTCGTTTTTTTGAAATTATATTCTTATCGGATTTTTCATCATCATTTGAATATCCTGATTCACAGTCGATATCTGCCTTATCAACTTCTTTTTCCTTGAAGCAGGCAAGTGTTTTTTTTCCATCTGAAATATCCATAATCAAATTATTATCTTTCATCCGACAAAACTCTTCGTCATCTCTACTTACATAATTACTAACTACCAAAGTGAAGGCCGGTCAAGCACTTCCTACCGCTGTAGAAACTTTATATCACATTTCCGGCTATGGGTTCCTTATATCAGAACGTTCAAAATTTTATCCTCTACAATCCCCCAAATTTTTAAAAAGTTATTCTGATACACCCTGTATAACTCTTCAAATTGGTTAAACAGAAGCACGTGCGACTAGCGCGAAGCTATCGCAAGCGCCGGGCGAAAAATCATAGTGATGAAGGTTATTACGTAAGGTGATCAGACGTCCCGCGTTGTTTTAAAAAACTCCCGCCTTTTTGGAAGAATTAAATTTTTGTCAATTATGTGTCATAAACTTGCGTCTTATGTTTAAGATTTGATAAAGATCGTCATATTAGATATATACAGTGGCGTAGCGTGGGTGTCAGCCGCCCGGGGCGGAGGAAAATTTCGCCGCCCCCTTATTTAGGTATTATTATTATTTATCGTGAAATTTTGCCGCTCCCACTACGCTACGCCACTGGATATATATTTAGTCCCTTGTAGAAATTTCCTTCCCAACCCTTCTGTGACTAATCCGTTTAGAACAAAAGAGTGGAATGTCACCTTGAGGGCTGTTTTGTGAACAACGGGCATTCTTTGCTGGGACATTACAATTATCATTGGGTCATGTTAAAACAAGAACTTAATTGGGAAGATGTGCAAAAATCATTCCATCACATTACTCAACATTTTCCAGATAGCAATATTTCCGAAAATGATCTTTGTAATGAAGTATCATTATTTAAAAAAATATATTGATAAGAAAAATGTTAAATCTTGGGCATTAGCAAAAATCTCAACAGAGAACAAATGGCTAGAAATATTTCATCATTTTGAAACAAACCATGTTCCATACAATAACACAATAAAAATTGCGGAATATGCATTGTCCTTAAGGAACAAATGCTCCGACTGAACGCGTTTTTTCTACTGTGAACAAAGTGGCTAGAAAATACAGTGTGGGAGTCGAGCTTATTTTCACGAGGCCTTACAACGTGAGTGGCTCGACTGTGCGACATCTGGTGGTGGATCTTAGAAGTTCCTCGAGGTGGCCGCGGTCTACAATCCCCGTATCAGATGAGTGTCTGATCGGTTGTTTTTTTTGTCGCGAGATTATATTTAACGATTCTGTCCGAGTATCTTCAGAAAGTATATGTAAAAGAACAAACACGTGGAGTTTCGAAATCTGTAAAAGAATCCTGTAAAGAAAATAAACGGATAAAGAAAGAACATAGGTGTATATTATATGCTTATCCTCTTGTTGAATTACACTCACCACATGCGTATCGTACACAATACACATTTCTTACGTATAAAGATTTTTATTTATAAAATAGGAAGAATGACAATTGCTCATTCTTCCTATTTCACCTAAATAATAATAAAAAGGAGGTTGATGACTGCATGAAAATTTACATACTAAATTATCATTTAACATATTTGTTTTTTCCCGACTTTTGGTGCTGGAGTTTATTTGCTTAACTGTTGTGTTTTGTAACACTGATGCCAAAACAATATCAAACATTTTATAAAAAAATTTTATTAGATTGAAGTACAGGAGGGGTAGTGTATTAGAAATTTTAAGAGTAAAAGGAAACACTTGCGACTAATATTTTTCACACAAATATTTTTATGAATAAAAATTCAAATATACAAAGCATATACAATGGAAAATGATCATTCAAACAGATTTTTTTTATACCATATGTATGATCCCCATCAACAGTATCAAGTTGAGCCTTAATATAAGACTTCTAACTCAGTTGGCTTAGTTAAACTTGTAACTGATTTTTCTTTTACGTTTGGTTGACTTAAACTGCACCTGTTGAGTAACATTTTTGTTTGCAGGTTCTAATTTTGTTTCAGGGGTATATGCACAAAGTTTTAGCCACTATCACTGCTGTTAATTAAACTTAGTATACTATACCCCTCTCAACTTTTATAGCAATATCTTCATCTAAATTTACACCTGTTAAATAATATTTTACTAAATCCCATTTTCCAAGCTCTTTTGTATCTGAATTGCTGTGGTGGATCTAGCAGCAGTAAATGTAAATAACTCACTCACTCACTCTCTTGCTGGCTAACAGGATCATCAGGCACCTAATCTTGCAAAGATACTTCTGATATATTAGAATAAGTTGATACAGCATGAATATGTTTGCAAATCATATAGTTAATATGATAATTAGGGCAACTGTAACTATGGATACATATATTACACTTTACATACCTGAGATGGCAGTTTTCTGCTGGACAGTTGTCATCTGTTTTTTTGCAAACTGTATTTTACACTTCCCTCTTGTGATGGAACATGCCACATTGCACAGTTGACCTGAACTATACTATCTTTATTGATATTTTTACTTTTAATATGATTATTTTCAATCTGTTTTAAGTGATAAGATGATTTACCCTTAATTGTCTTATGCAGTCTGTCAAATAGTTTATCTCTGGTGAATCTCATTAGTGCATAAATTACCCTATCCACCCTTTTTACTTTCTTTCCTTGGAGATAAATGTGGTGCTTAAGAATTTTATGAAAAGATTCCACATACATATTACAATTTATCCCTAAACCTCTCCTGTAGCAATATGCCCACTGGTAAATTCTGTTTGCATAATGACAAAAAATAATTTCCAAAATCTTGTGTAATATCATTATTTAACAGATCATTAAGCACACTGTCTAAAAGGGATTGAAATTCTTCCTCATTTCTTTCTTCCAATAGCATTCTGATACATTTATACACTAGTATCTTAGTTTGTGTACCTTTTACTTTCTGGAGTTGTTTTCTCCAGTTCCTGTCTACATGCCATATACAAAGTAAATGATTTTGTGGTTCTGGCATTACATGAATCCATGCATTATAAAATGCAGCATCATCATCTGACATAAATACTTTTGACTCAATAGAACCAACTTGATCACAGATTACTTTGAAAAAGTGGGTGAGAATTGCTGTATCCTACTCTGTTAGACAATAGATAGGCAGCAGGAAACCCTCCTCCATGTGCATCTACAACTAGAAGTGTAGTTAATAGGAAATCATAGTTAGTAGTTTCATGTGTGGAATCTAGACAAACAATATTATTACCAAATTGCTGTAATGATGATGCTTGAAAAGGTGTCATTAACATGAGCATAAAATCATCCTTTTCAAGTAAACCACTACCGCAATCTTTTCCCTGAGGCTTGTAAAATATTACAGAGGATTTTTCTTTCATTTTTGACATGTCATTTACCCAAATCTCTACACTTATAGCATCATTATTATGCAATCTCAAAGAATGATAAATGTGAAACTGTTTTTCAATATTTTTTAAGTCCTGATAATTAAGCAGATGTATGTGCTGCAAAGATCCCTGCACATTATCTCTAACATCATCTAGTGTCTTATCAAAACTCACTCCCATAGCCAATTTACTTGCTATTTGAGTCTTTTCATCCTTACTGAGATGAATATGTGCAAGGTCAGAATCATGTGCGTGTAGAGCAAACAATGTACATATAAATTCTTTAGAATTATAACTGTGAAAAACTTCTACTGTAGAAGGACAGCACAATGTCATTTTGCAGGATCTCTGACTTTTAAGTTGTCGTCTTCTCTCATCTTTTATCAAGTTTGGTGTTCCTGATTGATGACAGATGTGGTAAGTTTTATTTCCCTGTGAAGTTCTAAAGCCTGTCTGTTTTCTATATATGCATTTAAATTCCTTCTCTTCTGCTAATTTCCAACTCTGGAATCTGAAATTGTATAAAAATGAATTGCAATTCTTCATAAAATAACAATTAATATCAAATATAATGTTAACAAGTGTACTAAGGAATTCTGATCTATTTTTACATTACAACTGTTGAGTACTGTACAAACAAGTATTATTTAGAGTAAGAGTAATCTAGTGTTGTTATTACCAACAAGGTTTATTTATATTTACTAAAAAATACAGAATTTATTCTATTTTTAATAATAAAATGTAAATTTTATATGGCTTTGTGAACCTCTTCCACTGTGAGGGCTTAGGATAGAACTTATTAGGCAAATGCTATCAGTTACATAATACTGTATACTGTTCATACAGTATTATGTGACATAGTATAAAGCAATATTAAAATTACAATTAAATTCTACACAGTATATAAAATATAAAGTCAGAACACAGTTACTTTATTATCCCAATATAAAATTGCAAAATTAAGTATGTAACAAATAAACAATTATTAGCCTACTGCCAAGTACCCACGCATATAAACTAAACTTTTTAATGTGTAGCTGTTTCTCGAAAATGATACAAAATTCATGTTACTACTTATACATTGCATAAAAACTTGAAAAATCTCTCTTAAAAAATTTAGATTTATAGGCATGTAGATTTCGCACCCTTTTCAAGAAAAAGAAAGGAATTAAAAATTACAGCTGAGTAAAATGTATAAATTAAAAATACGCAAGTCAGTAAAATTAAAATTAGGTCAGAAACTTGGATGAAATCATTTATTGTTAGCTATCATACTGCAACTGCAGAATTAGGCTATGTGATTAGTCTCTGCTTTATGTAGAATTTTTGTTTTCTATTGTATTCTTTAGATTTATTCAGACCCTTTATGAGGAAATGTAATCTGGTCAGTAAGTAAAATTTTACAATATATTTAGTGACAGTTTCTCTATGTTTTCTGAAGCCAACTAGATTGTTACGTTTCATTGAAATTAAATCATTTAAAACATCTTGTACAAAATTCTTGTGCAGTTCTCGTACACTAAATGAAAAAGTATAGTTATCTTCTAGTTTTATCATTAAGACCTGCAGTTCTTTGGTGGGATATGATAGACTACCTTTATCAAATTCCCTTGTAAATTCTGCTAGTGTATTTTTAGAGTTAGGAACATCAGACTCAAGCAATATGTTAAAACAATTTCATGATTAATGATTGAAAATTATACATTAGAAATCATTTCTACAACTAAAAGTGATAATTCATTTGTTTCCTGATTACACAAAATGCTTTATATACTGAAAACATCTATGCTAACTGTTTTCTTAGATTTTTCATTGTCAGTTTTAATTCTGTAGTTCTATTTGGAGTAAAAATGAATTGAAATTTTATTTATATTTGTTTGAAAATTAATCATTTTTTAAACTTTATATTTAATTTAAAGTGTAGTAATTTATTAATAAACAGGATTTTTCTTTTTTGTTAAAAAATTTAGTTCAACATATCTACCAAGTGAACATACTAATGTTCAATCTTTCATATAGAGTATTATTTAGATTTATTTGTGAATTTTGAGTAATATCATTGATAAATCTATGTATATATTAAGCTAAATTACTATATTTTTCTAATATACAGTAAAACCTCAAATGTTGGATACAAACATTTTGTAACTTTATAATGAAAAAATCTAAACTTCATAAATTAAAATGTGTTGTTTCAAATATTTAATTTAAAAATGATTTTTAAATTTATGTATTTATTTTTTTTACAGATTGGATTGCTCTTTTGAATTATGTCAGAAGAGAAAAGCACAGATTCAACGAACTGGATCGAAATGGATAAGAAAGATGATAATTTGAAGCCTCCTTCGAGATTTAAAGTAACTAAAGTGGACCTTGAAGTCGAGAATCAAGATCAGTCAGTAGCAGACAATTGTAATGAGGAGGGAACAGATCAGCTTCAATTGACTCACAATTCCAATTACTCCAATTCGTACAACACTCACAGTCTTAAAAGTTTAATGCAATATACAAGAGAAGCTCTACCGCATTTAGATCATTACAGAAATACCCTTTCTCAACATGTTCATATCAGCTGGCCCACTTTAGACGAATTACATTTGGAAGATTGCTCCATCATCATAGATCACAACTGGCAGAAGCCTTTGGAAAAGTTGCCAAAACAAACTGAACAAATAACCAAAACAGCTGTTAAGTTCGGATGGATTCAAGGTGTATTGGTAAGATGCCTGCTAAGTATATGGGGTATTATGCTCTTTCTAAGATTATCTTTGGTTGTTGGCCAAGCAGGCATCGGTTCATTTTCAAGATCTCCAGGATTCCGTCCATCTTTCAAATATTATAACATGTGGCTTAGTCTTCTTGGAGCAATACTGTGCCTTATTATCATGTTTATAATAAAATGGTGGGCAGCTCTTACAACATTTGCTGTTGTACAAGCTTTGTTTATCTACATCTATTACAGAAAGCCAGATGTAAATTGGGGATCATCAACTCAGGCTTAAATGTATCAAATGGCTCTTAATGCTGTTATAAAATTAAATCTAGTTCCAGATCATGTGAAAAATTATAGACCATAAATTCTTGTTCTAACTGAAAGCCCAAATAATCGTCCTCCATTGGTAGATTTTCTTATACTATTTCAAAAAACTTGAGTTTAATGGTCTGTGGTCTGTTCTAATAGGAAATCATTCTCAAAAAACAAAAGCATTGTTAAGTCAACAAACATATCAATGGCTTCAAAAACGAAAAGTGAAATCATTTTATGCAGTAGTTCAAAAAGACAGTTTTTCACATGGTGTATCATCTCTGACTCAGTTAGTTGGAATTGGAAAATTAAAACCAAATGTGATTTTAATGGGATATAAATCAAACTGGCAAGAATGTGAACCTAGTGAAGTACTCGAATATTTTAATGTTATTCATGATGCTTTTGATATGCATATGTCACTTGGAATCTTGAGATTGAAAGAAGGATTAGATTATTCAGAATATGCTGATGCAGAAGAACTTGCAATACCTATTACAAATGATAAAAGTTCAAGTTTCCCTGTGCAAATCGGTATTCCTGAAAATACCATCAGAAGAAATATATCATGTTTTCAGATGTCACAAGCTGAGAGTTCAAGAGAATCATTACCACCTTCAACTCCATCAGTACAGGGAATACAGAAGTCAGAAAGAGTGTCTCACAATACTCTTGGTCAAAGCCCATCTGTTATAAACAATTCTCAATATCTGAAAAGCCCAGTAAAAGATATTCCAAAAGAGGTATTAATGTCTGCTAATCAGTTCCAATGAAAGCAGAAGAAAGGCACAATAGATGTCTGGTGGTTATATGATGATGGAGGATTAACAATGCTGATTCCTTATTTGCTTATTAGACGATCTCAGTGGGAAAGTTGTAAGCTTCGAATATTTGCTTTAGCAAATAAGAAGAACGAATTAGACAGAGAGCAACACAATATGGCTGTTTTACTTAGTAAGTTCAGAATTGATTATTCTGATGTAACTGTGATACCAGATGTTACGAAATCACCACAAGATTCCAGGTAAGAATACATAATAGTGAGGTTGCAGCCGAAGTTTTCAACGCGAAATGTGAATGTAGGATGTTCAGTGCCGCCTTCCTCTAAGCCTAGAAGTTTGACAATGGCTTTTGGAATGTCAGTGGAATCATGCTTGACATTTCAAATGCCATTATCACATCCTACATTCACATTTTGCGTTGAAAACTTTAGCCGCAACCTTGCTAACTTTCTTGCTCCATATACTAAATTTTAAAAAATATTAAAATAATTATTAATTTAATATACTTAATATGTATTTCTAGTAAAAAAGAATTTGAAAACATCATACAAAAGTGGAAACATAATACAGAAAACAAAGATAACTTTCTTATAACAGAAGCAGAATTATTAGCATTGAAAGATAAGGTACAGTTTTATTGTTATTTTAATATTAATACTGAATAAGTTAAAGTTCATTGCAAAATGTTAGAATAATCATCTTTTTAAGCATTCAAAGTTTCATTTGTATAATTTTTGTTAAATTAAATTTTTTTTTTAAGTAATCGTAAAGATGACTAAATAGAAAAAAACTACAGTAATGTTTTTTAAATTATTTAAAATGGTCTTTTGAATTGCAAAAATAACAAATTTATAATAAATTAAATAAGTTTGTGATAGGAATTTCTCACAGAATTTAAGGATTTCTACAGATCTGCAGTTCTACAGATTATATTTTGAATTTCATTTGCATTAGAAGATTTATTAATAATTGATATTGGCCAATTAGAATTTCAAATTTTAAAGTATTTTAATTGTGAAATCTTTTATAATCAGTATAAATATGAAAAAAATTTAAATGTTTCTTTTTCTATTTTAGAGTAATAGGCATATGCGATTAAGAGAATTACTTCTGCAGCATTCAAATGAAGCATCTCTCATTGTCATGACGCTTCCAATGCCTCGTAAGAGTACCTGTTCAGCACCTTTGTATATGGCATGGCTGGAAATGTTAACCAGAGATATGCCACCTTTTTTACTGATTAGAGGAAACCAAAGAAGTGTGTTAACTTTTTACTCAGAAATTTGTCATAGTGATTTCATTTTTTTCTATTCATTAATGTATATTGCTTATTTTCATAAATAAAATATTTAAATTAATCTGAATTGTAGGTTCATAATTAAACTGGTATATTAAATAGTAAACTGTGATATTTGAATTTATCAGACATTGTTATTTACTTTTCTAGATGTGAGTGCTTCTTGAATGTATTCAAGTGAGTAAAGTATGTAAATAATATATTATAATTTCCATTGAGTGTGAATTGTTTATGTGAATGAAAATAAATTGTAATAAAAATATTTTGCTTTATCTTGTGCTAAAGATGTTTCCTTTGATATATGTATATTGCTTATTTCATAAATGAAATATGTAAATTAATCTTAATTGTAGATATGATCACTATAAATTATAAACTGTTTGATAGTCTTAATTATTTTATTACCAAAAGCATTTTTATATTAAATTTGGAAATTACATCAATTAAAACTTTTTTCAAACTTTTACAATTGGCGCCATCTGGATTTCAGAATACTAACTATCTACACACACAAATAATATTTTATATATTACAAAAATAAAACAATACTTTTTAATTTTTATTGCTTAATATTTAATAAGTTAAATGTTTTATTTTTTATTACGTTAACTTTGGTGAATAATTATAATAATAATAATATTATTTTAATATATTTAAATTTAATTAATGGTAAATTAACTAAACAATGAGAAATGAATTTATTTACTAAAATAATGCTTTTAAATAATGGAAAACATTTAATAATTTAAATTATTTTTATTTCTTAGATAGCTTCTACGTCATAAAGAGGTGACAGGAAGTAGAATGGCGTCACCTCACCAGCCGCAGGGGTTTCTGCGATCACATGACCTGTCACGTGACCGTAAAAACACGTGTTTTTGTTTAAAACATTTCTTGCTATTATATTTGGTTAATTAATTAACAAAATTCAATAAAAATGTAATAAATTACAGAAAGCGATGAATAACGAATATGCAAGAGCGTAAATTAGTACAAAAACTGACAAAATAATATAAATATCTAAAGTCTAAAGCAACGAATTTATTTAAAAATAAAATCCAAAAAGTATACTACGATGTAGAATAAAAACAGAAGAAAACGATAATGTGATCTGCTTATGTATAAAATGCATTGTTCTCAAAAAAAATTAAAGTAAAAACGCCGATCCATATCTGGACCGGCGAGAGTCAAGGTACCTACCAAACCGTTCTCCTCCCGATTCTTAAGAACGATAGGCGGTTAACCTAACCGTTCGGCCATCGGGTCGTTGAGAATATTGTATGAAAATCAACTTTTTAACAAAATGAAAACAGGAAAAAATACGACAAAACTTTAATTAGTAAGCACTACTTTCAGTTCACAAAAGATTAATACTTTGCGCATAGAAAAAAATAAAAAAGCCTCGAAACAAATTAGAAAACAGGCATTAAAATATTCAATAAATCCTAATCTATTGAATGAAAGATCAGATATGAAACTGACTTGGATTTGAAAAATAAAACAAAGTAACAGAACCGTCGTGTGATCTTTCGAGTGGAGGATCTTTAATTTAGCGAGTGTAGCTTTATGTTTAAACTATTAATATATGTTTCATGATATAAAATACCAGTTTCATAAACCTTATCTTAATTTGCAGTTTATGTTAAGAACAATTTATAACTATAAGATACTATTTTCGTTTGGTTTTTCTTATCTTAAAATATAATTTAATTTCATATTATAGCACGAATATAAAATATTAATTTTTTTTGTTTCGTAAACAAAATTTAGTGTAATTAATCAACAAATATTTTTATTTAAAAAAAAAATTGCAGAAAGTTATAGAAATTTTTCACATTTTAATACAACGCGACAATGAATGGTATTGTTGAATTTTATTGTTCGAATTCTATTGTTGAAATCATACGATTCAGAAGTCGAAAGCTAATCGAGGTGAGATTTCGGTGTGTTTGCTAGCGAGATGTTTGCTGTTTAGCGCAGTCACCTCAAAAGAAAGCGCCGAATATATCCAGCCAAACAGCGATGTTCAGATGTGTCCGTGACACACGCTTGCCTTCTGAATATCCCGCTAGCAATGCAGTCGTTTCGGGGACTTTTACTGGCGATTATCTAGTATCATTGCTTTGTAGCGAAAAATTAAATGTCACCCAAGTGAAAAATAATAGAAGCGAGATATCGGAGGGTGCATTTGCGGTTTGCCGACATGTATTTGAATTGTCTGCAAAATGCGCTTGTTGAAATCAGCTCATTTCGGCAATTGAGTAGCATAAATGTTTCGTGGAAATACCGATTTAAAGTAGATTGTTCGGTTATCTGTTTTCGTGGTTGCATGCATCGTAACGGAATGTCGATCTTGTTTCCAGAATATTCTTGAAGAATCGCATGGCATTCGCGGCTCGTTAGCTCAGTCGGTTAGAGCGTCGTGCTAATAACGCGAAGGCCGTGGGTTCGACCCCCACACGAGCCAGTTGTTTTATTTTGCAGATTCCGATCGTCGTGAACAGAGTTAACTACAGACTATGTTTTTTATTATTACTGTTTTGCATCACAACCGAACGATAAATCCCTCATGAGTTGAACTGGAGGCTATTTATTTAAACACGCATTAACGCAGTGCAGTCTTCAGAACAGGTGTTTCGGTCAATGCGTACGACTTTAGCAGTAAACCAGAGTTTTGTTTCGTCGTAGCAGTTCGCACGTCAACGAGTCCCTTATTCATAACGGAAGCGGACAACGACGCAGCTCGAAGAGTTTCGTTGCGAACTCGAAACGGAGGTAACGAATATTTTTTGACCGACAGCAGCAGATCGACTAGCGCGAAGTGAAGAGATAAATTATATAGAGCAGGAGTTAGATTGGGACGAGTCGAGACGATTCCTACTCGATGGATAACGTGTAATTATAGCGAAGTTGGCGGAGGTGGTACGAACGACTTCCCACGTAGTCTAGTGGACGGCCGGATGGCCGAGCGGTAAAGGTGGCAGCCTACCGCTCTGGGGGACCCGGGATCGAATCCGAACGGGTCGAATAATCCCCAGGAATTTTTCGGGGGGTGGTCCGTTCGGATATGTCGGGCCCCGTCCCTCACCACCCGGTCGCCCCATTGTGGGCCTGGCCGAACCCATAATGGGCCTACTAAAAGAGGCCCTCTTGGTGCCCACAGGGCGGAAAGAGTTAAAAAAAAAAAAAAGTAGTCTAGTGGCTAGGATACTTGGCTTTCACCCAGGAAACTCGGGTTCGATTCCCGGCGTGGGAAATTTTTTCGCTCCTTCGTTTCTAAGTCGTCGAGTTTTCGGGCATTGTTTTTTTCTTTTTCGAAGCAATCCTGCAAACTCACGTTCGAAACCTGAAGTCACGTGAAAATGTTTGCAGACGGATTTGCATCTTTGAGTAGAAGTAAAAAGTAACAATAGGCAGTGCCAAGATGCGGAAAAACGAACAAGAGCGACTACCAAAACTAAAGACAAAGTCTGCCCGAAAAGGACCACCATTTCTATGTCCTGAACACAAGAAATAAATGGTGGTCCCTTTCGGGCAGACTTCGTCTTCAATTTTGGTAATAATAATCTCCACCGGGCAAAAAAATGTACAGAACACAAGCAAGTTCCCATGCCGGGAATCGAACCCGGGCCACCTGGGTGAGAGCCAGGTATCCTCACCACTAGACTACATGGGAGCACGCGCTCGTCAGAACTACAATCGCTTTCCGCTTGGCGTAGAATTCAGCGGTTTTTTTTTTTTTTTTTTGTAACTCTTTTCGCCCCGTGGGCACTAAGAGGGCCTGTTATAGCAAGCCCATTATGGGTTCGGCCAGGCCCACAATGGGGCGACCGGGTGGTGAGGGACGGGGACCGACATATCCGGACGGACCACCCCCCGAAAAATTCCTGGGGATTATTCGACCCGTTCGGATTCGATCCCGGGTCCCCCAGGGCGGCAGGCTGCTAACCTTTACCGCTCGGCCATCCGGCGCAGAATTCAGCGGTTGGGAGGACAACGAGTATTCGAAAAATCTTGAGAATTTGCGATTGCGCACTCTTTCACTATTTGTTTTAACCAGATTGGTAATATATTAATGCGTTAAAATAAATTTTAAGTTAATCTGAGAAATCATCAACTAAATTTAAGTCAGCCGAATAACAAGAAAATCATTTTTGTTTGCAGGTACTGAAAAAGATTTTTTTAACAAGCTCATTATGAGCCTTGATCGGTCACGCTGTCCGAGACTGACCACCGTGATAGTCACGCGAGTGTACAATAGTCAACGAGAGGCAGTACACAAAAAGAATAACAACAATAATTTATTTTTTTTTCACGTGATTAGCAATATACAGGATTCTTTCGGATTCCAACTCTCAATGTTATACACTATCCAAAACTGAGGTGAGGTATCGAGCGAATACAGAACAAAAGAACGCGCTCGCGACAAATAAGAAAAGACGGACTTGTAATCTTACGACTGGCTCACTCTAAATTATAAACTATAATGGAAAGGAAAAATAGCAAGAAGTTTTAATATGTTAGAGTAGGTTATAAGAAATACTCGGGTTCTCTGTTTGGTATTGATTGGCTCATCTGGTGGGGAACCACACTAAGTCGTTTCTCGCCGATGTTTTTCGGATTTTTTGGTAGATTCTTCTTATACAAGGGACGTTGTCTCTCTATCTCTTTACGCTAGCGAATTGCTTTCTTTTTCTGTAGGCCAACTTCGTCACTTTTTGTCCTTCTAGTCGACGAGCAGGAGCGTAACTTTCGCACGTCTACCTTCACAGAGAGTCCGATCCAAGAATGAACCTTCTTATCGTTTTAGTAGCCTCAGGGACTTCACTTCCCATCGTTAACGTGGGTCGTGGAAAGGGTTACCCCGCCCTCACGAAGAAATGTTAATACAAAATTCGAGAAAACAAAAGAAAAAACAAAGAAGAAAGACAACTTAAAACTAAACTTATACAGTGGACCTTCGTTATAGCGCTGCTTACTAAACTGCGCACTCGGTTATAGCGCAGGCGATGTTCGCGACGCGATAAGCTCGAACACGTTTACACAGGTCCGTGTAGGCGTTAGTGAGTAGCGCATTTTATTGTTACTGCGTATTGAGTAATTGCGTATGTATTGAGTTCCTCTTTAATTATTGTATGCATGATGAGTAAAAGAAAAGCTTACAGCGTGAAAGAATAGCTTGACATTATTGCTAAAGTAAGGAGGTGAACCGCGTTACACCGCGCCGCTCGGTATAACGCGGTTCACCTTATAAAGCCGGATGCACACATGCGGCGCGGCAAGGAAAAGCGGCAGAATGACGTCACTTTTTCTCGCCGCAGAGGTCTATTTCGTGCCGCTTTTCTCATGCCGCGAAAGTTGGTCGAATTCTATCTTTCGCGGCGGCCGCCGCCAAGACGCATTTCTATCAGCCAATAACATTTCGTCTGGCAGTCACGTGAGAAAATACAATCACGTGGTGTTTTAATGGCGGAAAGTTCGACGTGGTTAACCGAGATAACTAACATCAGATTAATGAGGAAAGAATAATAAATTTAACACAAATTCTACACAGATACAGTAATCATATATCATTTAATTTAAAGAACAAAACAACCGAATCTTACTCGAAATAGTATTCTTTATCGAGAGATCTTAATCGAAGAATAAGCCTATTTTGTACATCAATTCTTTACCGATCCAACAAAATATCTCGGCAAGATTCTTGCCAATACGATATCTCTAATCCAAAACATTCATTCGAATCTTCGACGAAATCTTCCAGCTAAATAAAACGAGCCGTACAAAACAAAATTTGTAAACACGTGGATAGCGGTGCGTCGATATCGTTCGCCATCTTGAATACTGAACGCATACGCCGAAATGTAAACGGATTGCCGCTTGTGTGGTCGTGCTGCCGCGCGGCGAAGACGCGTTTGCGTCACCGCTTTTCCTTGCCGCGCCGCATGTGTGCATCCTCCTTAACGCTGGTGTTGTTTCCGCCCGACATGCGCGTTATATCGGGAGCCAACTGTATATACATTAACCTATCCAATATCAAAATTTCTGTCCATTGCACGATGCCCCGGGGTGAATTTTTGTCCATGCCTTATGCCTAACGAAAATTTCCCGTTTTTGAAAAAATAATCGTGGCTATTGTATCGTCCGAAATTATTTTTTTTTTTATTTTGCACAAACAAAATAAATATATTAATAAATGAAAAACAAAAAAAAAATTATATTTCGGAAGTTACTTTTAATATAAAATTGTAACGGCTAGTGCCATCTAGTTTCAAAAATGTTGCGATGCTAAAATGAGATATCTCGGGTCAATCAGTCAAGGTCAGCAGGTCGCGACCAGATATATCGAAAATAACATGGGACAGGCAAATGAGTTTTTTTTTTTCAAAGATTCGTTTGTGAAAATTTCGCAACGTTCGCATTTCCAACTTCCCAACGGGCAATGCATGTGCAAATCTCGCACTAGTGCCTGTTTGTAGAAAGTGTCACCACTTTGTATTTTATTTTGACTCTGTTCTCGGTCCCGAGTACCTACAAATCTGGTTTTTTTTTATGCGCGCATGATTTGGGCACTTAATACTCTGTGCCAAATTGCAACTCCCGACATGTATTCCTTCATACCTCTAAGCTGGTAGGCCAGGACAGCACCACGATTTTATAAACAAGACATAGTCTTGTCAATAACTGTTTTTTTTACAAATTTTTAAAAATTGTTGTTTGTTTACATTCCAATTTTGGAAGGTTCCCCCCCTTCCCGCCAACCCCTTACTCTTACCGGCATGTGATTATCATTTATACATATCCAATCCAGTATAAAAGTTGAACATAACTAAAAATCTTGTATTAGCAGTATACAGTTTTCTCAAAAAAACAAAAAATTTAAATAAAGGGATTTCTCAACTTCTCATATTATATTTTATAGAAGTAAAATATGTACAATATTTACTTCTATAAAGTATACCTTTTACCAGAGTTGGCTTTGGTTTTAATGAAATTATTCCATTTTCAGCTTATAAGCAAATAAAATAATGTATTAAACCTACATGTAACAGCTAAAATATCTAACCTGCTTCAACTTAAAGAGCTGCTACTAAATTGCAAACACATAAATGCAGTTGAATTTATGTGTTTGCAGTTTTTCAAAGTGAAATCTTGCTAAATTTCTGGGGAAACAAAACGTAAACTTGTACAATCACTGGATAATTTTGGAGATTATCAAATTCCTATCGTATTTAGTAATTATAACAACTTTGGCTACCTTTTCAAACTAAACATTGCCTTATACAAGAATGTTACATAATCCCAAGTTATCTGCAACTACCTACAAAAGATGTTTTTTAGTAATTGAGAAAACAAAACAGAAAAGGCTGAATTAGCTAAAGATAAAACATATAAATGTATAAAATTGTCTAATATCTAGGCTGGGATATAAAATCTGCCTGTGTTTTTACACCTGTGACACAAGCATCATTTTATTTTTCATACATGTTCTATTTTCTGTTTGAACATTTTTTGAATTCTATGTAAAGTATGTTGCAGTCTTTGTTCTGTTAGCCATGAAGAAACTATGAAGAAGCTGAGACAATTCTGCAACCTTTTCTTTGAGAAATGAAGAAATTAAAATTTTCTGTCTGATAACACTTGGGAATGTAATGTTACAAGAAACTTGACATACCGAAACATCGAGAGGTATGAAGAAAGTGACAGTATTGAGGACTGACCGAAAAGTGATACACCGAGGGATAAAAGAATTCCAGGAATGCTCGAGACTTTAAAGAGCCAAATAAAAACTCCTTGACACTACAAAGAGAGCTAACCTTGCAGAAAGACGTCTCAAGACAAATCGTTCATCTAGCATCAAAAGAAAGCCTGGGCTTAAAACTTTAAATCATATTACCTACCACGTGTTGATGTGGGCTCAAAAAAAAGATAGGTTTACTGTTGCCATCTTTTGCAGAGGTATATAAGTGGTTTGCAGGCAGAGATTTTGAAGATGTGAAAAATATTTTCTGCACAGATAAAAAAAATTTTTACTGCAGAGGAAAAATTTAACAACAAAATGACTGTGTCTACATTAAATCGGTGAGAGATATTCCCCTGCATGTCTGGAATAATCAAAGGACGTACCATGCCGAGAGTGTGACGGTCAAGCGGGGATTGGTCGACAAGGAAAAGCAGAACTGTTTAAACCGGACTTAACTACTGTCGATATAATAGTTCCACAATGTTCTGTTTTGCTCGCTTCTGTTGAGAACATTCTGTTGTTATAGCATTTGTGATGCCGACGGTCAGTTTCTGCTAAGTAACAGTTACCAACAAGCCTCACAATCGTCTAATGGAAAGTTTGGTTTGTGGTCGAGCTCAACGTTTCTCTATTAATTGACAAAATTGTGGTACGGTATCACGTATTCTATATTCTATGCAAATTCTCTAACATCGCATCTCATACAAATGTAAAACTGGAGAATAGTTGTGCCATGGATGAAAACTGCACAAATGCTATAAAAAGATTATCTAATTTTATATAACATTTGAATTAAGAGGACATAAAATAAAAAAACTATGAGGTTTTATATGGATAAAAACTGCAAGCGATTTGTTTCCTAGAGTAATAGTAATAGATAAGAATGAAATATATAAAATAAGCTTAACAAATATTAATACATTGTATTTATTTATGACATATTGTAGATATTCTTGATTAACAAAAATAAATAACAGCTCATTTTAAACATATTTACATTATATAATAAGGAATATGTTTACATCACATGTAAGCAAGAATTCAATAAGATCGTGACAGACTCGTGTCACTATTACACTATTAATTGCCGTAATGAAACATTGTTCGACCCTCGGCACATCTTGGCAGAACTGCAATGTCTAATAATGTCTAACAGAAGTGTACTATAAACTGATCTTTAGAATACATATCAGAAATACAAGACATTCTCCAAGCAGTGGAAGAACCATCGAACAGAACTCTGTTCAAAAATCAAACTCAAACTTTTTGGCAAGACTTGGCTCTGGCCCACAATACCAAAACCACACAGGATCAATTAAAAGAGCAAGTTCTGGATTTCGTTTCAAAGGAATAATGGCCTACCATGTTGCCCGACCCAAATCCGTTAGATTAATCCACACGGTTAAAATTTGAGCCAAAGATGCATGCTAAACCTCACATGAGCATCCAGGCCCTCGAGAAATCTCTTCCAAAAGAATGTGCTCCTTTCCTACGGAAAGCATTCATACTACCAAAGCGAGTGCAGACCCAGGACGAGATTCATATCAAAGCACATGGTGGACTCCGAACAATAGAAATACATAAGTTGTTATCTAATTTTCATAAAAAATGTTTGTTTGTTACATGTTTTAATAAACTTGAATTATACATATTTTTATTTGTACCAAAACTTATTAATGCATGGGGTATAGTAAAAATATGAAATATCATTTTTTCTCAAGTTTTAGGCATCATTTTTGAGAAAACATGCATATTGCTAATATCAAACACTTGCTTGTTACTGTATTTTCATCCATTACATCTAAGTACATACAAGTTGACATCATTGTTAAACCCATCTAGAGTACTTGCATAATTCTTCCATCAAAATATTACTTTTACTGTTCCATTATTGCTTCAACCTACTGAATTTTTTTTCATCCAAAAATAAGATATTCAACATAACAGAATGTTTTGTGTATAAATTATGTTTGCATAAATAATATTCTTGAAAAACAAACAATACTATTCCCTATGAAAAAAGGCCATCTTTATAACTGTTAGAATATTTTCAAACAGTATTCTTTACCATTAATTTTATTAATAAGACCACACTAAAAATAGCAATATTTTATTGATTATTATGACAACCACTTAAAAGGGGTTTTTAGACGATTAAGCAAACTTGCAATGTCTTTCTAATTTCGATAATTGTCCGAGGCCAATAATTACGCATTAGAAATCTTAAAAAAATTCTTTTATTTACATGCATTTCAGGTCGGTGCCTTGCCAATTCCTCTTTGGTAAAAAGATGTGTAATCCGTGACAGAAACCACACTTCATCGTTTGTTTTCCTGTCTATCAATCACTAATATTTCTGACAACTGACTACAGGAAAATGAAAAACAAAGTGTGGTTTCTGTTGTGAATTACACATCTTTTTACCAAAAAGGAATTGGCAAGGCACCGATCCGAAATGCATGTAAATAAAAGAATTTTTTAATAAGTATTTTTCTGAGTAATTATTGGCCTCAGATAATTGTAAGAATTGGAAAGATGTTGCAAGTTTGCTTAATCGTCAAAAAACTCCTTTTAAGTGGTTGTCTGAATAATTAATTTTATATTCACAAAATCATTTTGTAAAGAAGTGTATTATGATATTCAAAAATTACAAAATTGTGGAAGTCAAAAGAAATTTCAAAAGATCTAGTTTGTCAAGTTGAATTAATCTTTCTGGTGTTAAGTATTTAATCTGCCTCTGCCATATGACTGTTTATCAAATGTATGGTGAGCAAAAAGTAATAATGTTATTCTTTTTAAAAATTGCATCTCTTTTTTATCTTTGTAATTTGTATATCCTTTGTTGGATAATCAATTATACTGGTGTTTTTCAACTGCCAGTCTGCAGAAGAACATTTGATTGCACTGATGCTGGCATTACAGGTGACAATAACATTAGTTGATTACAGGTGACATTTAAATTTTAAATGTCACCTGTAATCTACTGTTTAGATTACTATTTAATAGTTATCTAAAATTACTGTACGTACTTTGTTTCATACAGTGACCTGTAGATAAGCATAATAAATAAGCATAATTCATAGTCACGTTTAATTACTAGTCAATGATGACAAAAGGTTGAAAAATGCCGAATTGCAAGTCGCTCTGAAGTTTTAAAAAGTTGCCAACCATTTCACCAGTTTTATTTACTAATTACTGTAGCTGCTGGTAGCCTTACCAGTTTGAAGTATGGAAAGCAAAAGTAACATGTTAAGCTGTCACTTATAAATAGGAATCATTTGTGAATAACTTTTTAATGAATAAATCCAAACTGTAATCAAATGTGTTGACATTTGATTACAGTGCTTAAACTGTATTTCAGTTTCTGTGCTGTCAAAATTTTTATGCTCTGGTCTTCTGAGAAAGTTCAAAAATGAAAAAAAAATTCCACAAATTTTCTGTCAGTCGATAAAAAATCCCCAAACTGAAAATGCTGGACAGCAAAAACTGGAAACAGCCTTTAGTTCTCGTCACCTCCTGCTTTCCGGCCCAAACTAGCCACACGATGTTGTAACTTTGCTAGGTATGTGGTGCACGGGAGTGCAATGTTCAGCCGTTTATCCCAAAGTGTACTTTCTGATTCAATTTCCTGGAAAATGTCAAAATAAGCAACTTGGGTTTTTATTGCCACTTTAATAAAATATCACTGAGTGGTGATTTTGGCACTATGTGGCATAACTGTTATCATTATAATGTGCAAGTTAACAGAACTAATTTTCTTTCAAGTTTTACATAAGGTAAAACCTTGCTTTGCGATCACCCCGAAAATTCCACTATTAAACTGCATTAAGTTTTAATATAAATCAAACTCCGTATTAGCGGCCATCTCACTTGAGTGGCAAAATGGAAGAATGCAAAAGTGACATTTATATAACCCCATTTATATGGCCAACAGAACAAGAAAACCCTGCTTTCCTAAACTCAACACATTGTTAGTGTTTTAAACAAATTGAGCTTTGTTGCTATAGTTTTGGAACAGTTTGCCAACTGTTATTTCAGAAAGATAACATTCAAATAAAATAAATTTTTGCTTACATTCAACAAATTAAATTAATTTCTAGAATTTAATAATTATATATTTGTTTAATATTTTAATATAAAATCTAACTGTATTTTGTAAAAATATAACTAGATAAATAAACAATGATCCGTCTTCATCAGTACATCATTCACAGCACTTGAAGAAAAGAATTCAGTCTGACTCAAAAACCTATTTTTTTTTTTTTTCTTTTTGACTTCTTTCTGACACTTGAACACTACTGCCTATCTAGTAACTTCTGTTTAGTATTTCTTCTAAATTCTCCCAATGAAATACAGTATTTACATAAAATATTTCATGAACATACCATACTGATTCCATCAATGGGTATAAAACAAATTCCTTTAGTCCCATATTGAACAGTACTCAAAAAACCCTACTGCAAGCAGCTTGTATTCTCCCTATACTTATCCCGTATTTCAGTACGATTATTTGACATTAATACCTTATCCCTTACGAAAAGTTTGAATTGCTGTTTATTGCAAAGGGTATATAATACAGTATTACATGTACTTATTTAAATTTATTTTTTGTTTACTTTTATAATCTGTATTACTGTATATAGGCAATACAATATGGTACACCACAGTTCTGTATGTCAATTTTTTTGTAACTTCACGTCACTTATGTGGCCAGAAATTGTTAATCCCAAAGATGGCCACATAAGTGAGGTTTACTGTATTTTAAAAAATAATAGCATTTAATAAAAAAATACATCAATATTTAACTCTTCCATACAGTTAACTAACACATTAATGATAAATTTACATTCAAAAATAATACAAAACCTTTTGCATCCTTTTTATTTTAGAAAATTTTGAATAAATGATTAAATAAATGTTTGAGATAAACAAAAACTTTCAATTTTAATAAAACATTTTTTGAACTTTACAATTATTAATTACTCCAAATGAAAACTGTTCTTGTTATAAAATGATCCTTTTCTAGACTTGCACATCTTGTTCCTAATGGACTCTGGTACGTCTATATTCGGTTACTGTCACTTTTTACCAACAAACGTTTATATAATAATTTAGGTAATAAAACAAGGCTATTTTTTTATAAACTAAATAATTAAGTTTTTCTGATAATTAATGCAAGAAGTAACAATTTTATTATAACATTTGTAATATATTTAAGTTAAAATTATAGAAACAATGCTTTGCAATAAATGGCACTTTGTGATAAAATATTTAGTGAATTAGCACTAATAATAATTTAAGATAATTTACTAACTTAATATCCACTTTCCTCTCCATATTCCTCTTCTATTTCGTTTTCGGATGCTTCTGCATTTTCGTTTGAAGTTTTGTTTTCTTCCAGAAAACTGATGTGACTTGCGGGTTGAATATTCAGAGCCTTGTATATGGCTTTCAGAATGTCCGCATTTATGTAATAAGGTAAATTGATGCCCGGTAACTTTGCTTGCATTTCTTCGATGAGAGCGTGTGCAGTTTTGTAATTCTGTTCGCGCACGTAATGTTCTACTAAGAATCCATATATGTCGCCTTTGTGAATGGCCATATCTACATTTTCTTCCGTTAACAAATTCTGACACTGCTGGACGGATTCTGTAGGATTTGCTTTGTACAACTGCCTAGCTTGAACAAATCTTTTCAACAGTTCCATTTTTATTTTTAAATTTTCTATTTTGTCGGTTATTTGAACAGTATTCTGTGCCTTGGACAGACATTTAAATGCTTCGTGTAAGGCTCCGAGAGCTTTCTCATAATTTTGGTATTCGTCCATTTCCACCTGGGCGCACGCTTCATAAAATCCTGCTAATAAATCCGGTGCTTTGCCCTTCGTATAGAAATTAATGATGTTTTTCATTATCTCCGGATCTTGTCTCCAGTCTAACGACTGCAAATAATTAGCGGCCATGACATAAATTTCTTTCTGTCTCGAAACACCAGTAAAAAATATGATTTTTTCAGTGTCACCAGACTTCAATAATGACTTCATAGCTTGAATCTTCTTACCGGCCTGAGTGAATTTTTTAGCTGCTAGATGATAATTATTTTGTAACATGCAACATTCTCCAATTTTTTCTAAAATTTGTGTTCTTAATTCAGAATTGGTATCTTTATCTAAAGTTAATTTCTCTGCAAGTTCTTCTGTTATAAAAACATTGTGTTCAACACACAATTCCAATGCTTCTATATATTTTTTAGCATCTGCTAATAAATCAACTGCTTTATCATACTGTTTATTTTCCATAAAAAATTGTGCACATTTATGTAAAAGTTGAGGATCGGTATTCTTACCGAGATTAGAGGCAATGGATTGTAATGCATCAAATTCCTGAGTTCTGAAAGCTAATTCAATGGCTTTGTTTAAATAGCCCGCTTTATGATAGAGCATAATTGCTTTTTCGCGATGTTCGGAATGTTCTTCGTAATAACGTGCCACTTCGTTCATTACTTGTGGACCGCTCATCAGTGCCAAGTTAAGTAATTGGTCTTCTAAACCGTGTTCTTTACAGATACGGACGGCATTATTGTAAGCACGAGCACGAGAAAAAAAATGCACAGCTTCTTTTATGTTGTCTTGATTCTCAAATTGTCTTCCCAAATGAAAACATGCTGCTCTGTGTCCTGTTTCGTTAGCAATTTCTGACGCTTTTTCTAAATTATTACAGTAACAATATAACCGAACTAAAGACAGATAATCTTGAGCAGCTTCATAAAATTGTAAAGCTGTTTCCATCTCTCCAATACTTTCTAAATATTGTGCCCACCATTTATGTAATTCTTTATCTTTACTTTTCAAAATATATCCTTCCAAGACATGAGGTTCTTCAAAAAGCATTCTAGGAATTTCAAAATAATGGGTTTCAGATTTTTCGTACATCGGAATGGCAGAAGCAATATCTCCTTTGGCTTCCAGATGACGGGCATAATTGTAATAAGTACTTCGTAGATGAACGCGATCTCTGTGTTCTGCCATTTCGATTGCTTTTGTCCACTGACTGCTATCTTGGTATAATTTATTTAAAAGGTCAAAACGATTACTACTCTGTAATAAATGTTCTGCTTCTTTTAACATACCTAACTGCGTTGCAAGAATTGCAACTCTAGCATCCAATTCTGGTTCGTCTGCAGTTTCCCTAATTGCTTTAGCTCCTCGAGCATGACCCATTTTTCCAAGACAGACACTAGCAACATCTAATCTTTTGGTTTTAACACACATTCTTGCCATGTTTTCCCATACTGATTCATTTTTTATAACTTTTATAGCTTTAAATGCTTCATCCATATTTCCAACAGTTAAAAAATAACTAAATGACATTATGGCATTTCTTGTAACTTTATCACAGTCTTCTAAACCTATAAAATCTTTCATTGTCTGTTTAATTACAACAGGCAGCTTCTCTGTAGATTCACCCACAATTTTGAAATCAGAGAAATCTGTACGAGAATCCTGCGACTTCTGTAGTAATATATAATATGGAACTTGAATACCCAAAAGGATATAAGTCGATTCGTTCAATGCAAAATGATCTTGTATAAGTAAACCTTGTTCTGACGTTGTGAAAAATGATACAACCATAGTTTTTGAGTTAGTGTTCCAATCTACAGATATATTTTCTTGAACATTTTTTTCTATTATCTTGCCTCTAGTGGTATGTTTAACATGCTGTAGTCTAGCTTCGCAAATTAAAAGCTGAGAGTCATCTGGGTCCCAACAATGAAAAAAAGGAAATCTTCCATTGATAATTTGTGCTGTCTCAAAGTGCAACTTCAAAGTAGAACTTTGATAGCTAGCAGATTCCGAAGTATCACTATCATCTCTTCTACCATTCGAAAAGTCAAAATGAAATAAATAATCACTATCGACATCCCATACGTGAAGAACAGGATCCGGTATCATCTCACCTCGATATAATCTAACAATTGAAATGCTAACTTTATTCCCTTTACCATTACATTTTACTAACGATACATCCCCATCATCTTTAAGAATTGATGCAAGAGATTTAGGACCAGCATGTGGTTTTGCTTCTCTCCTACTTATATCCCATAACTTTAAAAATCCATTTGTTGTACCAGAAACAAGAAAATTATTGGATATATCTATACAAACAGGGGGACCTTCTTCTTCCGTAAAGACAAGGCTTTGTTTGGATGTGCCTTGAAAAGTATAAACTTCTATTTTTCCATTTTCCATAACAAAAGCACTATGTTCATGTAATGCTACCATTTGAGATTTTGAATTGAAAGAACCTACAAATTTTGCAATATTTTCTTTTGATATTTCGTAAAAATAAAGCTGATTACCAGAAGATATCGAAACAAAATTAGAATTTACAAATACCGCCTTAACACGAACATCCGTTTGTAGTTCTATATTTTTATCCGTGGACAACAGAGTCAGGCTCAACCGTCTAGCAGAGGTCTGAACTGCCACAACATTATCTCTAAAGCTATACGACATTTTTTCTTCGACCAGTACATATACGTCCGTGGCCGTCAAAACACCCAGTATTCTTTTACTAGTTCCCCAATTGAGCATTCTGACAGCTCCTTGAACGGAAATAAATGGTTGTAATTTCCAGTTTTCTTCCTGTCTTTCAAAACAGTCTGTCGTATTATCCGGTTTATACTTCCAAATTAAAACATGCCCGTGACTCGTCCCCGCAGAGAGAACGGACCGCACGTCATCATATGCCATGCACGTCAACGCTTCGGATGATTCGCCAAAATTCGAATCGTCAAGAGAAAGCACAAAATTACTTCCATTTTCCAAATTCCACAACCTCATCACTCTCTCTCCAGAATTGACGGCCAGTATGGAAGGACAGGTCCATATCACACCGACGTCGGCACTCTTTCCGCTCAGTTTGACCCTAGTCAGCTCCGTCAGATTTCCTTCCTCCCCAATCTGATACTGTACGAGATTTAAAGATTCGGTCACAACGATCAGTCTGTTCCGTTCCGAATAATGAAGTAACTTCCGAATTCCACTCTCGGCCGCAAGGACGTCGGTACAGTTGCCGTTTCCGTCGACGTAAAAGACCACGCCGGACGAGCAGCCTAGAAAGAGTTCTCCGGAGTCCTTGTGGGCCGAGGTCCGACCCTCCGCGGGGCGTCGCCAGTCGCAGAAGACGTTCAGGGCATCCTCGTCTCCGTCCACGGCGGCCCTCAACAGACGAGAGATCTCCCCGTCTCCGTCCCCGGATCCGGATCCCCGAAACAGAACGTCAGTCACACCGTCCTTCAGCTCATGACAGAAGACGAGGCCGAGCCGGTCACCGTCCGTCAGCCTCCACCCCACGCTAGTGCCGTCGGAGTCCACACTAACCAACCTGCCTCCCCCGTCGCTCCACTGCAAATACAAAACGGGAGTCTTGTGCTTCGAGGTTTCGTTCTGCAAAATTTCGGTCTTTCCGTTCCAAAGGACGATTTCACCATTTTCCCATCCGTAAGCTATTAGTTTGCGAACGGGATGCCAAGCCACAGAAGTAATCTGCAAACCGACTTTAAAGGAAATTCCGGCATCGACCGCGGTTCCGTCTTCTCCGTAGATGGAAAGGACTCCTCCTTTTTCTTGATCGAACGACGAAACACACAGCAAAGGATGCGTCCGGTGCCAAGACAGATAGGTGTTAAGAGCCGCGTTCGAAAAAGAGGCATTTTCGATCTTATAATCCAAGAAAATTTCCATCGAGATCACGAATCTGAAATCGTCAAGCCGCGAGAATCCTTCCAAGTTTTTTACGATTCACCCTTTTAAAACGAATCTGACGCCGAAGGCTCAAACTGACACTTAGCGTACACTTCGGCACGTCCATCGCAATCGATTCCGCTCTCTCCGTTAGTCCATTGCAAAAGACTTTTAGTAGCCCAATCGACGCCAAACGCCATCCGTTCAACGAGTTATTGAAATTCGCATATTAAAATCTTACTCGTGCGTGTTCCAATGAAATATATTCATAAAATATTTACAAATTTCGAATCGAGTTTGTCGACGATTTTCGGGCATTTTAATTCGATAAAAAAAAAAAATGCTGCGATTTGGCTCGTCGGAAGATTAATAACGAAATTTTGCCAGTTCCGATGACTCACATTAAATCATTTTATGATATTACTTTTTAATAGTAAAATAAGCACACGTGGGTTTTTATTTTTAACTTTTTCCGCCCTGTGGGCACTAAGAGGATTTTTTTTAGCAAGCCTATTATAGGTTCGGCCCGGCCCACAATGGGGCGACCGGGTGGTGAAAGACGGAGCCCGACATAGCCGGACGGGCTACCGGCCGAAAGATTCCTGAGTTTCTTTTAACTCATCCAGATTCAATCCCGGGTCTCCCACAGCGGTAAACTGCCACCTTAACTGCTCGGCCATCCAGCCGTCTAATCACACGTGAGTATAGCTTCGATAAAGAAGAATTTTTATCTTTTAAATCACGTAAAAAGTACAAAAATATGAAATTCGCAAAGTCCAAGCTTTATTTATGTTAATATCTTATGATTAAGTTTAAGATTACACCTACGTAACTCATTGCAAATGGCTGCATTAAAAACATAGATACAAGGTTTTCGGTTTTTTGCTTAATTTTTCATTGTGAATGGGCCTTTACTCCCGTATCGTTAATCTTAAAAAGAATTACGTACACCATTGTTTTATTTGTTGACAGAACCAAAAGAAAATTAAATGAAGAGATACACACGAAGGTCATTAATTCAAATATTCATATCTAAATTTTTATACGCACGTACTGTACGTATATATTGTACTTACTCTGTATACTAAATAAAAAATTTCTTTAAATTAATGTCGTTTTAATTTGCAAATTCTATTTTGTGGCAGCGCTAAAATATAATTTTGAAAAAAGGCGTCTTTTATCTACAGGACGGCTTGATTTGAATAAAATAAAAATAAGTATGGTAAAAAAAGTCCTCTGATATATATTTGCATTTTATTGCGAAGGCAGTAACCTCTAAAGAAAGGTCGCCTTCGTGCTTGTGAAATTATGGACTGTTAACTGGAGCGAACGATGGATAGATAACGGAAGCAAAGTATTTTTGTTAAACGTTGCAATTTTATATTTATATTTATACAGTTACGTGTAATGAAATTAAATGTAATACCGTCGGCCATGTTTTTATTTTTACTTGAAAACATATATCAAATATTTTCAATTTTTTTTACTTCTGTCAACTATATGAAACTATCCTAAAACATACCAATAGGATTTAATGGTTGGGTTAAGTTATAAATTTACTCGCGATCAACATTGATAGGGTTCGTCAAATATCTGTAGCGCGCAGGCGGCTAGCAGTTCGAAACCGGCCCTGCCCTTCCATTATATTATAGTATTTGATTTATATAACTACGAATGTTACCTCTAAGAAACTGTTTCATTCACAGGCGAATATTAAAGTCGTCTAACAACGAATCAAATTTGGCGAAAAACAAACCAAATATTTAAACTCGGCTCTTTGGAAAACCACTTAAATCATATTTTGTGCTGGCCGTTAACCTCGTGTTTTGTATTTTCCAATTCCAATGCCACCATCACCGTATCGCTGGTCCGATAGAAAGAAGAGACAGTTGCGGAAGGAAGTTGAAGTAACTCGAGCAAAAGTAGTCGTTGACTTCCTCCCAGAAGAGAGGATGGTCAACCACTACTAATTAATACTGGTTTACTAATTAATTTTGTATTTTAAATGTGTTCTTAACTGTTCTAGACAAAAAAGAACAGTTATCAATATTCCGTGATTTTTAAAAACCCGAAGATTGCCTGTAGAACAGGTTGGAAACGTTCGTTACAGTTAATCAATAATTCGCGGTGAGATAAGGTGTTTTTGCATGGGTTAAGAGGCATCTAGCTGAATATTAATTAAATATTTTATGTTATAATAAAGTGTTTATATTTTTGCAACAGATTGTAGTAACTATATGTTCTGATAAATATCTTGTTTATAGAAAAATTATTGGACTGCAATTTGAAAAACTTGTAGACCTATAAATTCTAACTGTCGTCCCATCTGTCATACTGTCCTTCCTCAATCTTGAGATGGGAGTTAGTTACATGAAAGTCGAGAACAGATGTAGAAAGCGTAGGTGCAGGAGGTCCAGATTAAGTACCGCACATACGATCTTCGAGTTTGAAATGGATGTCACGTTACTTCGATTCAAAATTTTCCCCTGAACGAAGTTAAATAGATAACTGGCACGACTCTATTACTGACAGGAAAAGTATGATGTACAGGGGCAAAACCACTACTAAAAATTGAGAACATTGTGACGATGTCACAATAAATAATCGCTCGTTAGAATTATTTTGGTTTATTCGGTTATGGCAACGCGACACTTGAGCGATTTGCCAAGAGGATGCATCCCGGGAAAACTCTTATGGGAAGCCGGATCCTATTTAAGTGAAGAAAACACGGAAAAGTCCACGTGGCCAGCCCGTCCGAGCGAGGCGCGAACTTACGACCGAACTCCCAATGTTCAGGGAACGAAAGCCGCTTGGCCACTGGTGGGCCCCTTCACGTGGTAACACTTTCGATTGCACGCAGGCAAGTGCTATATGCTACCTGTCGCTGTAATGATATAGCAGGTCTATTTCGCGCTATATCATTGTCGCAATAATTAAGTGAATATAATTTTTAAAAAATATATAAAAATTATATTTTTTGTCAATAGATGACGCTACGTGTAAAGTCAGAAAATTGAATGTAGATAAAAATTAATTGATTTACAGAAATCCAAGAGATGTTTTGGGATGGGATGTTCGACATTGTGTAAGTTAGGGGCATATAAACGTAACCGCAGAGTTTCGTACAATCGGTTGAATGGCCTAGGAATGTATAGCGAATTAACATTTATATATATAGACTAACGTCAGCTTTTTAACACTCTGCCCAATGAACGCAATCTTTTTTTCGATCTCACCGCGAATTCGGCCAGGCAACGGTTGAACGAAACAGTTTCTTAGAGGTAACATTGCATGTCTTCGGCCGGATTTTTCTACTCTGGTACATAAGGTGTTACAGCAAGAGTCATACAATCATTCAGATGCTCATTTGTTATTCTAAATTTGAACTTTGATTATAAAAATTTCATTGTCGAAAAGCCACTTTCACAAAGGTAAGTTGAGCAAAGAAGTTCATTCAAAAAGACTTTTTTGTTTTCCCTGAAGTTCAAGAGTGAGTTTATTCATTTCGATCGTTATATCAGTAAGAAAGGATAAATCTCATAACTAGTCATTGTCATTAAGTTCTTCATATGTTTCGTTTCCAGATACCACTAATAGTTTTATCTCTGGAAGAAGCTCTACAAATCGTTGTAAGACTATTCTCTTACTAAGCCATCTAACTTCAGAACGTGACAATACTCATCACGTTCATCAGTCATTAATTTGAATAATCTGCTCTGAAGTGGTCTGGCTAGAATTTACAATTTTTAAAACAACTTTCGTAACATGTTCATAACGCATCACTTTTGTACGTAATGCCTGTTGATGATGACGCAGTGATAATGTAAAAAAAAAAATAATAATTGGAAATTCAGCATCATTCTTGAATAATGTGATGAAGCCAACATTAAAACTAATCATGGCAGATGCTCTGTCGGTCAAGCGGTCTTCGTTCCCCGAACACTGGGAGTTTGGTCGTGGGTTCGCACTGCGCTCGAACGGGCTGGCCACGTGTCGTTTTCCTGGTTTTCTCCACGTCTATGACGCCTAAATAGGGGCCAGTTTCCCTCAAAAAGACCTCCCGGAAGGCATCGCCCAAGTGTTGCGTTGCCATAACTAAACAAACAACCGTCGGTTGTTATGGACACAAGTTTTTGAAGGGGCAAATTTATTTTTTTTAATGTAGTTTTTAATAAACTCGGTATATGTCCTTTCCACGTGTATTTCCTTGTAGTGGCAAAACTGAGAGTATATCTTATTTTACTGAGACCATTCTTACGTCGTTCTCGATTATACGTCGTTTGTCAAAAAAGTATATGGAAAAATAAAAATCAAGTTTAAGTCATTTTATTCGACTTTACATCTGTCTGCCACAAATATTGAAGTCATAATATCACTAGAAAAGGGTTAAAAGCACAAAATCATATTAAAATATGTACATTTACAGTAAATTTTAATATAATCATCTTAAATCCTAGAGAACGAAACATGAAAACATCTGTGTTTCTGTGTTATCGTCTTATTTAGCGGTCTTTAAATGCTCATTACTGGCGTTTTCCACCGTAGTTTCGACTTACGTCGTAACTACACAAGTAAATTCGACTTACGTCGTTTTTCGACTTAGCATCGCCTCTCCTGGAACCAATTACCGACGTAAGGCGAGGTAGACCTGTATATGGATGCTTTGAGGCGCCTGACTGAAAATATCACTCGAAAAAGACCAGGGCTCTTCGTCTCGAATTTTTAGTGTTACGACTCCTAACGTGTCGAAGGTGTCACGTGGTACGATCTCACACTCCGACGTCAAATTGGTAGTCTCGAGTTGTAGCTCACGCACTTTCCCATCTGACCATGCGAGTTCCTACTCGCTTTGAGTCGAGCCTGTGAGATCTCTACACGAAAGCGAAAATGGCTGACGAATATGCTATTCTGACCGCAATCGAAGCATTAAGAAAGTGGCGCAAGACGTTGTTTAAGGCAACGAATTTCTCGACCACGAGTAGATGCCTTCTCTTTTGCATTTCTTTTCGTGTCAAGTCAGCACTGATAAACAAATTTTAATTCATAATTGATAAAATTATACAGTAAGACCCCGCTTAACGCTGCCTTGCTTAACGCTAATTCGATATAACGCGGTCTACTTGAAGCCTAAAAAAAAAAAGCTCAAAATGTGTGCCGATTTTAATTATAGCGGCATTTCATTGATTCGTACGTTATCCAATTATTTACGAACACGAACCAATCAGTAAAAGGTAGCAAAAAGGTGTCCTTTCTTTAAATCTCCGTTTGTTTGGTGCAATTTTGGAAAAAATATAACATCATGGATGCCATAGGAAATACGGACTTCGCTTGGCAAGAATTGACTGATAAATGCATGAACGGAGTGTGGAAGAAGTAATGGCTGGAGGTATCCAAGAATTCTCATCGAGAAGAGTCTATCGCTGTATCGTTAGGTTGACAAAATTGTCAACTTAATCGATACAGATGTAGGCGAGCAGGAAATTGGGAGTTACTGCAGGTTTCTGGTAAGAGCCTTGCCAACGACTTCAAGAACCGGCAGAACAAGGAATTCGTGTAGAACTGGAAAATAGAGATTCTGAAGACGAAGAACCAAAGAACTTGCTACAGATTTCCTTAGGAAAAGTTTGGTAACGATAATCGAAATCGTTGTAGCGAATGATCCAAATTTTGTAAGGAGTACCAAAGCAAAACGAGGCATTTTTGACGCGATCTTCTGCTACCGACATTTGCTTAAGGAAAGAAAAAGAAAGCGACCAATGAAACTACAGGATTTCATCGCAAAAAACAAGTTTATGTGTTATTTAACATATATTATTATGAGAAAATTTATATAAAAATTACTTAAAATTATAGTAAAATTGCTTATTTTTTGGTCGCGTGTTCCCGTATCCCTATTTACTCTATGTTAAAATGGTCTCGTTTAGCGCTTTGTGGTCTAGGAACGCATCCCCCGCGTTAAGCGGGGGATGCGTTTCTAGACGACAAAGCGCTGTACCAAGCTGTGCAAAGCAAAGTACCAGAAACTCTTTTGTTGTACAATTATTATTGTATTAGTGTTTGTATTCTCTATTATTAATAAAAATTTTAAGTGACATTATTTAAGATTTGTTTACAAGCAACTTATTTATATGGGGCTCCAATTTAAATTTTGTCTAAGGCCCGCTAGAGGCTTAACCTGGCGCTGCATGTGCTAAACATCACTAGTTATTGATTCACGGTAGTTCTTGAACAAAGTAAATAAAAAGGGGGAAACGTCTACTAAAGGCAATTTTAACGGCAAGCGACGCGACTCCCGATCGCGATAGCGAGGCCGACTTAGCGGAGAGAGCGACGCGACTCCCTATCATCGCGCGATCGCTGGAAAAAAGTATGATAACTTTTTTATTTTTCGTCTCCGGTCCAAAAGTAGGGTATCGTTGAACTCGTCTCGGTCTCCTGAGTTCAGATATATACTCAAAGACCCGAAATTCCATAGGTGGTAATCTATAATATCCCCAATTTTTTAATAAGATATAAATTTTAATTAATTCAAAGTACTGTACGTTAAAATATGAAAATTTATATTTTAGAAAATACAAGGAAAGGTCATTGGAAGCGGTGGAAGCGCCGCATCCACCTTCCAATGATGGCACGCCACTGATATTTAGATTATATCTTCTTTTGTATGAATTATATTTTATTAAGTAATTTTTAAAATTATATTTCTATTTTTTTATTTTAAGGTAGAAATGCCAACTGATCTTACAGGTAAGAAGGGGATAAACAAAAAAATAATTGATAAATAAAAATTAGATTATAGCCGATATTACCCGTTTTCACTGGGTGCACGAATTAAGTCTCCCTCTTCTGAGACAGAGAATTTTTAGATAAGTCTAATGTTCGATTTTCCGCAAAAATTGAAAAAAAATACCGCCTCTAAAATAGTACAGTAGAAGCTGAGATCTTCAGGGTAATCCTTAACCCTCTTCCTCTCTCCCGCGGATTTCCAAAAATCTCTTCTTAGTGTGGATTGTTATGACGTACCCTAACTTGTGCCAAATTTCAACTTTCAACTCCTAACCGTATGGGCTCTGCGCTTATTATTATTATTGTTATTATTATTATCAACCCATTTCTATATTATATATATATATAATATAGAGTAACCGTTTACAGATGTGTGTAAAATGTAGAAAATCTTCACATAAAGATTGTTCCACAAAGCCCCTATTCCGAATAGATCGATAGAAAAAGGATCGGAAAGAAATGGCAAGTCTAAAAGATGGGTAAAAGACAGGTATAGTTAAGAGTAACGCGTAGCGGAACTTAGACATAACCAATCAGAACGAATAGAACAATGAAAGCATTTGTATAAAAGGAAACGATCAAAGTATTTGATACGTTCAGCAAAATTTGGAATTCCTATCTGGACCTAGCTACATTAGCATTAGGGTTAAAAAGAAGGTTGGAAAATTTAATTAAAACAAGAAAAATTTTATCTAATTCTTTTAATATTTTTGTAAATGGGACGAGGCACCCATACCCATAACGGCAACGATAATCGAGTAGATACTGAATAGTGGCCAAATAAATAGATCCAAAACAGTCTTGCAGACACCAAATAATTCCGCTAGCTAGAGATTTAAGCACAATACGACCATTAACCTCCGCTAAGATGGCAGACAAATTGCATGGAAGAAAATAGACACATCAGCGGAGAATCATCGCTCTATACTTGTATGGTTTTCTAGATAGCCGTTACTCGCTTTTTGTCAGTAACTTAACTATGGCGAATCAGTGATCGTTGCTTAAAACCACCATTACTAGGAAGTAACCGGTATCCAAAAAATTGCCGTTAGACCGCCGCAAATTACATGAAGCGGGAGCTAGCGTACGCTCCGTCGCGCTCAAAAGCCCACCTTCTCCCCCCGAGGCTACCAGCCATTTTTGCTAGGTAAGCTACGCGGGCACGAAACAGCCGCAAACCACACAGCGTACGCTGGCGTAAAAGTGCTGCATCATGGGATATTAGCAACTACTGTTGCCACCAGGCCGGTTTTTAAATTCATGGTCCGAATTACTTATTAATTTGTCCGGTTTTCGTAGAAATTGTAAAATTATGACGAAACAAAATAAATTTATAAAAATATTTGCATTAGATTTGTTCCAACACAAGTCTCTAACTGGTTTTTTTTTTTTTTTGTAACTTTTTCCGCCCTGTGGGCACTAAGAGGGCCTCTTATAGCAAGCCCATTATGGGTTCGGCCAAGCCCACAATGGGGCGGCTGGGTGGTGAGGGACGGGGACCGACATATCTGGACGGACCACCCCCCGAAATATTCCTGAGGATTTTTCGACCCGTCCGGATTCGATCCCGGGTCCCCCAGGGCGGCAGGCTGCTAACCTTGACCGCTCGGTCATCCGGCCGCTTCTCTAACTGGTTTAAAACTGGCATGCGCATTGTTCAGTTCTTGGCTGTAAAACGACATTGCACAAGCCAGTGGCGTAGCTACGGTTCCCGGACAATGGGGATAACCGCGCGGGCGCGAAGAAAGGGCCTATGACGTCATCGGGTGTGCTAGCGCACATTTGCTAGCGTTTATCATTGATGTAGTTTGCGGCGGTTCTTAAGCTAATCGCTGTGGAACATTCTCCTGGCTGAAGTTCGGCAAATCTTCCGGAATTTTCGAAGATAGATCTCGAACGGACGCGGATTTTTCGCGTTCCTCCGTGAAATTCTAAGGAAATCGAATAGCAATAAACATCGCAGCCTTCGAAACGCGCGTGCGCAAAAGAAGCTAAACATTAACGGAAACGGGGGAACGCTGTATTTTCGATAGGAATTTCCTCTTTCCAGAGGTTAAATACAGAGTAATTCCGATCAGAAGCGCGTCGGGGAAACGACGAAGCCGGTGATGGAGAGGAATTCCGCAAAGAAAGCGACGGGGAGCGTACTGTACTGGTACAATACGTAACTATACAAGCGAGAAGCAATAACCCCGTCCTTCACGTTCGTCGTATTTTTTTTCCTCACCCTCGAACCGGTAGAGGGCGTCTGGAGATTTCCGAAAAGTATTATCGGAAAGAGGAATTTTTTAAGATCGACCGAAAAAGGAGGATTTACCGGAAACGTAAAGCTAAAGTTACGGAAAGAACAGTATTAAACGACGATTAATTTATTAAGATTTTAAATTTGCGTGTATCTCGTCCGACGACGACGGAAGATCTTTTCTCGAATTACCGGTTATCCTCGGCTCCCTTTCGGAAAAAAGGCTTAGTAGACGTCGGTTCGACGTTAATGGCATTTGGTTTCAGTTTACCGTCGGATCACGTGACTCGGGCGGACGGTTAAAAGCACACGTGCGCAAAATTTATGCGCAATGCAGCATGTTCACATTTGCCAACAACAAACATTTGTTTACGCCATTTGGAGTCGGTGTTATATTACATTTCCGTCATTTAAAATAAGTTTATGTCTATTATAAGGTGAGAATCGTTACGTAAACCAAGATGTCGTCCAACAGCGCAAGAGCCTTCGGGGGAGATCGCGTGGTAAAGAGTGAGTATTTTCTAGCGAAAACGTTTTTTTTTTCTCTTTGGGGGTCGGAGAGGAGCGGATGTTTGCTCGGCTCACTCCTCTCCCTCCTCCTCGACGCGTAATTAGCTTTCCTGCGGAGAAACCACCGGAATGGACGAAGAGTGCGAGGAAAATCGCGGCGCGGTCGGCGGAGAGAAGCGATTTTCCACTCGGCCGTGGGAAATGGGCCAGAGACGTTTAAGCGGCGAGGAGAAGGTAAACGACGCTTCGATAGGAGTTACCGAAGATCGATGAGTCGATCTGTTGTTTAATCGATGCAATTGTTTCCGAGTCTGTGCAAATATTCGCCACTTCGCCGACTCTCGGCCGGATTGCGGTTAGAGTCCACGCCCCTCGCTAACCGTGTTTTGATGCATTGCAGTTTGATTGAGTCCAAGTTTGACGCTCCCGTTAATTATTAATTTCCTTCTCCCTTCGCTTTTCGCGGCGGCCGCGCTTGCCTTTACGCCGACGATTGTTTTTTTTCGTTCGAAAATAAGTGTTGCCATCTCTCCACCTTCGTTATCTGCAATATTTGAGATCGCGTGTGGTGATAAATCTCTAGTCACCGCACTTTCTGGAAACCCCGACTCTCTGTCACCTGTTTTGGCCGCTCCTCTTGGGATGCCCCTCCAAAGATGGAACCCGCGGCCATCTAGAGGCTGCGGGTTCCGTCGGTCTCCCTCTGCGGGGCGTCCGGGCCGGTCGGGAGGGCGGTCGTTCTGCCGCCACCGGTCTCCGGTATCCCTTTCTTTTTGTCCGTCTGCACAGGTTGGAATCCCACGTGTCGACGCTCCGGTCCGCGTACTATTTAGCCCGGACGAGACGTCGTCTGTCGCTTTACTTGTTGGCAACGGCTCGTGCGGACGATGGACTTCTAAAAGCGTGCTGTGTGGACGACTTCCGACGGTTCTTGCACTTGCTATTATGCTCGTCTGCTCGTATCGTTTTTGGTTTGGAAGAACTAGTATTACGTTCTTGTGGGCCGAGTACTTGCACGTTCGCCTCCCGATCCATCTTTTCTTTTAATGCCGATGTGTTTTAGTCTCCTCTGTAACATGCACGATTATCGATCGAAGATGAATGCACTCTTTGCAGTATTTCGTGAGAGGATAATTGTTCGGCGTTTGGAGTGACGTTTACGGACTACTTATGTGATACTGACTGTCGAAAAACTTATCGTTTTGCTTGTGAAAATGCACTGTTCGTGCACTTTTAAAAGCAAAACACTGTCTGTGGCTTTTATCTTAATGGATGATACGATTGCCAGAAATGTTATAGTAGATGCTGCCGAATTGTGTTCTTATGTTTATGATGTCGTGGATGATGGTGTAATCTTTATGATTTCTTTCAGATCTACAGCAAATTGATATTTTAATTTTTATAAAAAGCTTGTGTTTCCGGGCATACTTTCTTTGACCCTATTATACATGTGAATGAGAAAGATTATAAAATGTTACTCGGGCCTAATGCATTAATTTTACGAGAGAACGGCATGATGTTGGGTCGCCGATTTTGATCGGATTCGGTAAGGATATAATGTGTCTCTGCCGACTGATATGTGCCATGCAGTAAAGCATACTACTCAAAATTAGACAAGAAAATTGAGGTTGAAAATTGCATAATCACTTAAAACTTTCAATATTTCCATTATTTATAGAGGGCCGATGGCTCTGTGAGGATGTGCCAGTTATAAATCAGGAGGTTGATGTTTCAAATCTTGTCAGTAACAATGGGTTAATATTTTTCTCTTCTTCTATAACTATAATTTTCACTTTATTCTTGATATTTATAAATTTAATATATTTATTTAAAAATTATTTATAAAAATTGTTCATGTGCATATAGGATATGTATATAATATATATTTATAATTTATTTGGGAAAATAGTAAGATAATTTTGTTTATACAAAATTATCATTATTCAAGATCAATTTTGTTAATAAAACATTATTAACAAAATTGTTTTACAAAACATTATTCAATTTGTTTGCTCTTCACCAGCACAACTTTGTGGATGATAATTGTCATAGAAGCATGTGAAACAATAAACATTTCTTCAGAGTGTGCATTGAATAAATGTAGCATTTTTTTTAATAAGAAGATTTATATATGTCACTGGAAAAGCAAACTTGATTAATGCTTAAAAACATTGTCATCAACTAATTTGGAGGAAAACCATGCATAATTGAAATATTAGAGTTCTTAACTGGTGATGTATTATAGAATGTAAGTTTATTGCATATTCTTGAGGTAAAATTTCTTAGTACTGCTCTATTAATTGTGAACAATTCTGTAGTTGTTTTATAATGTTTTTAATTTTGCTAATAAAAATAAATGTTGCCTGGTTGACATATAGGCTAACATTTTGATGGTATAAGTGCAAGTACTACAATTATCATTGTCCAGAAAAGTAGCATTGTAGATTTCTGGATTTGTTTGACTTCATCATGAATATACTAATAATGAGAATTAATTTAAAAGAAAAATACAAATAAGAATTTAATTGATAATAGTAGTAATAATATAGCTCAATATAATTTGGCAATCATTTTGCTTTAATACATAACTATTGTGTTTAGATCAGCATTCTTCAACCTTTCACGCCTGTGGACTGGCAAAAAAATGAATATTTTGCAGACTGGCAGAAGACTAAACTTACAGGTTAAACTGCTTGGATTTGGGTGAAGTGCACGACTGTCATAACTTTATTTAAATAAATTATTACTAAAAATTGCTTTTAGCCCTTGGTATAATTAAATTAAATATCTACAAATGTGAGGCAGATAATAGTACTGCAGTGATAAGACGTTACTATTATCTGTCTCGTGTTTGTAGATATTTTATTTAATTTTATTTAAACAATTGCAATAATAAAAAATAAATAAATACTGTTTATATTAATTACAAGTTTAAAATTTTAATATTTTATTATTACAAAATTTCCTGCATCTATGAAATTTTTTGCAGACTGCATTCAAGATTTAAGAACACTGTTTAGATGTTTATATTTAATAATAGGAATTTATTTTTTTGCACATAAGATTGTAAATTTGATTTGAGAAACTCTACAAACTGCTTGTTAATTTTCCAGATTTTGAACATGTCACTACCATGTTATCATACCCACTTTTCAATTCTTTTACTTCTTTTTGTACAAGTGAACCAAATGTATAGTATGTACATAAATACATAGAAAATACGAGGGTAATCACAAAAGTAAGGTCTTCTATTTTTTTTTTTTTTTTTTTTAAATACAAAGAAACTTTTATTTTTAATAATGTTTATATCATTTTAAAGCTTGAACATTTATCTATTTTTCTGCATAATTTCCATTTCAGTCGATGCGTTTTTGTAGGCACTGTGGCATTTTTTGTATGCCCATGTCATACCAGCTCACCGCCATGTTGCAGGACCCATCTTACGCACACTTTTCTATATTGCAACTTTTCCATTAAAATCCTATGAATGATGCTTCGAGAAACCCCAAGAACCAAAATGCAGAGATCATCCAGAGTGATTCGCGAATCTTCATGCATGGTTTGCTCAATCATTGCGATTGTCTCGTCGGAAATTGACGGTCCCCCGCTTCTTTGTTGTGAATTTCAGTACGTTCAGCTGCAAACTCCCTATGCCACTTCAGGACATTTTTGACATCAATGCATGACTCACCATACACTTCTGTCAATTGGTGATGAATTTCAATTGGTTTAACATGACATGGAGGGGAGCTGGTATGACATGGGCATACAAAAATTGCCACAGCACCTAAAAAATGCATTGACCGAAATGGTGATTATGCAGAAAAATAGATAAATGTTTAAACTTTAAAACAGTGGTCTGGGAACTGGGATAAATTACCCCAAATGGGGTAAAGATGAAGTTATTGGGGGTAATAAGGAGTTTCTCCAAAACCTAAAGAGTAAAAGTTTTCAATGAAATTATTGTGTTCCAAAGTGACAATTTTATTTGGTTTGTCTATTATTTATTATTTTCATGATTCATTTTCAGTGTAAATTGATTCAATAAATAGTGTTTAATTTAAATTTATATTGATTTTCTTCTTTTCAAAATGAGGGGGATAATGTCGACTTACACAAGTATATTTTGGGGTAATAGCTAAAAAAGTTCCCCCCCTGCTTTAAAATGATATGAACAATATTGAAAATAAAAGTTTGTTTGTATTTTTAAAAAAATAGGAGATTTTACTTTTGGGATTACCCTCCTATTCTGTTTTTAAATAAATAATGTTATGTAGCATTTGTTAATTGTTTTTGACCTCACTTGTTACTTGAAATGGTGGATATTGTTTTATTACTCTGTTTATTGTACATTTGTACTTTTCTAAAAATAAATCATTTTTCTCTATAGCAATATAATAAATATAATTATAAAAATCAGGAGTAAAGTGAAAATTAGTTATAGAAGAAGAAAAAACTAACCCATTGATTTCAACAAGATTTAAAACATCAACCTCCTGATTACAAACCTGGCAATGACCCCTCTATAAATAATGGAAATGCTAAAGGTTTTAAGTTATTGGGAAATTTTCAACCTCAATTTTCTTGTTTAATTTTGAATAGTGTGCCTTACTGCATTGCACATGTCAGTCATTGGGGATGCACTATATCCTCACTGAGTTTGATTAAAATTGGTGACCCTATCATGCTGTCTGCTTATAAGTTGTCATATTAAATGAAAATACGAGGGCATTCAGAAAATAAAGAACATAATACGTAATGCATAGCACTCTGTGCAGATAAATTACTGCTATCAATTCAAGGTCAATTTGTTCTCTAATGTGTTAGCTTAGCATGTGTAGAGTTTCCACAATGGCAGACTTACTTTTACTGTTTCGTCAAGGGTTAAAATGTGTAAAAAAATCGAAAATCCTATCAAATGTGAAATGCAAAGTGTTGTTCATTTTCTAAATGTGAAGAAAGTTTGTCCTATAGAAATTCATAAACAAATCATGGAAGTGTATGGTGATCACATTATAGATGAAGCAAGTATGAGAAATTGGTTTTTAATGTTTAATCAAGGAAGATAACTTTCAACCACACTTTACTGCAGCCACTCAAAACCATGCTTCAGAAATTTGGCTGGAATATTTTCAACCACCCACCATACAGTCCCAATCTGGTCCCTAATGAGTTTCATTTCTTTCACAAGCAGAAAGAGTTTTTTTGGGTGGATTTGGAATGTTTTGGAACAGATGACATGTGAAAGATGCTGTTACTAAATGGCTGAAAGAATTGGCAGTGGAAGTTCATGACATAGTAATTGAAGCACTACGAGAAGTGCTTTAATTGTAATGGTGACTATGTAGAAAAATAACTGGTCTTGTACTAATTACTTAATAAAACTTTTTCTTGTCATTACTGTTTTTTTTTGTTTTTTATAGGCAAACATTCTTTATTTTCTGGATACCCTTTGTATAAATGTTTTCCTGTAATTTGATTTAATTCTAATAAATTTACATTTGTTAGGAGCTTCAAATAAATCATAAATTATTATAATAGTTAATTTCAACATTATTATAAACTGTATCTATTACATTTAATTAATTTGCTATTAGTTTATACTTCAAAATATTGAAAGCATATCAAACTTTACAATTCAGTTCAAAAAGTATAGCTGTTTGTTCATGTATTAACACCAAAATATATCTATACTTTCAAATATTAAATGATATTAATTTAATTTAATCCAGATAATATTATTGTAAAAGTTTACATTAACTTTTATTGTATAAAATTTAATCTGTTTATTTAATTATTATTAATTTTGTGTGCAATGAGTATAGCATATATTACTCATTGTGTTTTAAAAAAATGTGATGTAGATCATTGGTTCACAAACTATTTTCATTTCCGACCCCCCATTTTGTGTAAAATCTTGTCGTGACCCCTCGATAGGCAGTAGACATTTTTTTAACTATCAACATAGTTAAAGTGAAATTCTTTCTATGATTTCACTTATGTTTCTACCTTGTTAGAGGTCTGAATAAAACACATAATTTTATAAAACATGGTTATATTTATGCATATGAGTATAAATATTTATTTAATGGAAAATATTTTTAAAAAACTTTACATTATAAGAATTCAATGTGAGGTTTGCGCTTGCAAAGATCTCCTGATTACTTCTATGTTCGGATCTGTATTGGAAATTGCAAGCCATAAGTCATCCTCTGGATCCAATTGTGATCGATATTTTGTTTAATGGCAATTAATTTTCCGGTTTCACATAAGTAGGTTGTTGCAAACTGAATCAAAATATTGATAGCCTTTTTCTTATATAGACAATTCGTTTCATAAAAAAATGTAGTTCTATTTTTATAAATAATATAATTTCATTTCACTATTTTACTGGCACCTGATATTTGTTGAAGATTTGTTGAGAGGAGAGATTTTTCCACATGTTGTAGCCCACCATGTAGACAAAACAGAAAGGCATTGTAGTTGATGGTGATGCACTTGGAAATTATATTGTGCCATCTGCATTTCAATAACAAGACCAGCTGGGCATGTAACCTATGCCACAGCTTTTCCAGATTCAACATAGAATAGAACATCCAATTTCTGGTACTCATCTTATAAGATACTTACATGTATGTTGGATGTCATGCCAAAAATTTTACTGATTGGAGAGAAAATTCACACAAAAAGGCTTTAACTATCATTTTATTGTACATTTTTATTAAGATAAGCCTTATATTTTTTATTGTTAAATGAATTTCTTTGAATTTGCAACTCTGAAAAATTTTCTCGCAACTCCTAGAGGGGTCATGAACCATGATTTTCACAACACTGACATTAATCACACTTACAAGGAGTACTACACCTATGTCCCCATCAATTTTGATGAATTTTGGCACAAAGGTAGTGTTTAACATGAGAATGCATTCCCCAAACCATTTCATTCTATGGGCCACAATGGGTGAGTTATTGAAGTTTAAAAATTATGGTAGCCATATGCATAGTCTGCTGCCATTGGTTAGCTTAGAGACTACCCTATCAAAAGACGAATTTTTTTGGCATTTTACTATATTATAATTATAATTTTTTTCTTTTTTTAGTGATGAATATTATCAAATAAATGCATGTCTGATATGTTTTCCTTCTCAAGAGTTTCTTAAGAGCAGGTAATATTTTTGGATTCGGAAAATAAGAAAATTGGACGTGAGAGAGAGTTTTGGAGAGTGGCGATCCATCTGCTCATAGGTGGGGAATGCAAAGAAAAAAGCTAACAATGAGGAAATTTTTGTTATTAAAGTTAAGTCAGTCTGATCTAACATTTCTAGCTTAAACTTCAATGCTAGAGATACATGATTACATAATTTTAAGAGTTGCTATAACATTGGTAGTCAAAAAAATAATGCAGCTAGTTAGCAAAATGGTGCTACAGTTAACAGAGAATACTATGCAGGCTGCAAAGGCTTTTCATAATGACATGGGTTGAAGTTTATTATCTGGGACCATTATGGCTGCCCTTCCGGTTGAGAGTACTCTCGCTCCCAACAACGTTGGTCACAAGCAATACGTGATCACGTCACTACCTAACCTAACGTGTTCACGTGATAAAATAACCTAACTTATTCTAATATACTATCCAGTGCAACTACAGAATTAAGACTACAAATATAAATAAATGGTTAAATTTACCTATGGTGGACAAAATGACAGCTCATCTCTGATTCCAGCAAACAGAAGAAAGGAACCAGTGGGGACGCATGTTCTAACCTAACCTAACCTAACCTATTCTAATAAATTATCATAATTATTACCAACCAAATTATTAGAATAGGTGAGGTTAGGTTAGAACATGCGTCCCCACTGGTTCCTTTCTTCTGTTCGCTGGAATCAGAGACGAGCTGTCATTTTGTCCACCATAGGTAAATTTAACCAAATAAATAAGACTAGAAATAAAAATTTGCAATAATCAAAAAAGGTTCTAACTTTTGACTGGTGCCGCTTACTGACCATTTCTAATCACGCCTGTACTCGAGATTCCGGAAGGGCGACCCCAAATGATGATCCCAGATAGTAAACTTCAACCTAAAATTCATATCAAATAACTTTGACAATGACCATATATTCAATATAAACCAGTGTGGTTTCCAATACCAAAAACTGACTCACCTTCAAGGGTGAAAAATCAAGTTTGCTCAATCACAACAAAATCTGGCAACATCAGCTGCACTGTATATTGTGTTATTAATAGGGCTGGTGATATTACTTGCAACGTTTTTTATGCTTACAGAAAAGTGGGGAGCTTCAGGTCAAAAGTGCAAGCAGATATTGATAGTTTCATGCCTTCTAACATCATTGTCACTTGTAGCATGTCAGCCAAAATGAGCAAGTCTCTAAATAAATTCTTTTTTGGAAAGACAGAATAGTCCAAAAAGTAAAGAAAAGTTTCCTTCTCGCAATAGATTCCCAGGGTGGATATACAAGTATGGATTCATATACAAAATTTTTTAGTCAAGCCTCCAATACACCAGAAACTACTTTAAAAATTGTCCAGAAAGTTGTATTTCTCTGGTGCAGTTTCTTGATACCATCACTCATCAGCAGTTAAAACAGGGAATATCTCTAGAGATATTCCCCAATGCCAAAGAGGTATCAAGGATAATAATTGGAACACACACGAAGGTGTTATCAAGTTGCAATCTCTTGCACTTTCAATTATCTGCTGACATTATGATTCATTATTTGTGGTATTTTGGTATTCTTCTGGGCTTATGACTGATAGAAAAAAAATTCCTCAGCATGAAGGAAGTGTGCTTCACACTTACAAAGAGTGGCAATCTTGTCTATGAAGCTGTAAATTGTGATCAAACTAGATTTATAAAATTGCTCACTGTCACAAGTGCTTGTGTATGTATCATTAATGTATTGAAAGCCATTTTCATTTCTGCACTGCTTATCCCTTTTTTGAGTAAATGTTAATATTAATGTAATTGCCAAAAATAATTACTATAGAGAATCTATTAGATGCTACTGTCCTGATTGGGTTAATAAGCCCACTGCATAAAATGATTTTTTTGATTTATTCATTAGACTTCACTTCTCAACTTTTATTAAATTTATAATGTAGCTGTTTATCAGTTTCATTAGTAATTATTAATATAATGTATCTCATGTAAAACTACTTGTGATACTATAAAAAAATTTAACTATGGTTGATATTAAACTACTCTTTCTGCAAATAATAATTGTGTTGGTATTTTAATGAATGATACAATATCACAGCATAAATAAGAAACATAACATTGATCTCATGCAGGTCCTATCTTCTCAGGCAGATCAGCACCAACATGACCAAACTAGTTTATTACTCGTCCACTATGAGAAATTGTTTCATGTTCAATTAGTCATAACTTGCTCATTATAGCTTATAGAATGAAATTATTTGGAGGATATCAAATACTACTTTTGACCAAAATTCATTAAAATTGATGAGGGACACAGGTGTAGTACTCTTTATTAGAATTGTTACTTTTTTGTAGATATAAAAAAGTGTCTTGAATCTTGGAGATTTAATAATGTAATTAAATTAATGATATAATAAAATTAGAGGAAAAATTGATTAATTTTATTAATAAATTTACAGAAAATTTTCCAAATAAGTTTGGAAATTAATTTTTATTTGTATTAATTATATTGTATTAATTATTTGTGTTTAAATATATTGTTTTCAAAATATATCATTAATTCTTTAATGTTATGTAAATAAAACGAAACTAATTATATATACATACATACCTACATAAATACAAAATTTCATTGGTTTTTGTTTAAGATATATAATTAGAAAGTGTGTTGTAGAATTACTATGTTGTATGAAGGATATATAACCTTCACACAACACAGTACTTCTGCAACATGGTTTTGTTCCAACATGGTTTAAAAATTGGGGATATCCCCTGAACAACATGACTTCCAATTTCTCTCTAATGTGGTTTTGGAAATCCTCCGTACAAAATTTCATAATTACACTACACTGGAGAATACCGGGATGTGTAAAATACTGCACTCTTAGAACCTATAATTGGTGTAACATAAAAAACAAAGGATGCTTATCACCACAGACGTTTTCAAACTGCTGGGAGTTCTTCTTCAGGTGTGAGACTGAATTACTGATGGGACAGAGCAAACCGTTAAAGGAAATTCGAGAAACAATAATAAGGTGTTACTTGAGACGCGTGTGTGTTCGTCTAGTTGACCCAACATGACCTTAAAGGTTGGAGTCTATCAACGTCTGCCATGCTGTCGACAGAATCAATTCATCCTTAAAATTGATGCAGTTCTCATTGAGGGACGATTTGTAGATTTAAATTGCCTCCAGCCACTTAAGATGTTCGTTGTGTGACGTAGTGCAAACGAATTTCGCCTGGTGGAAGGCCGCCACAATGTCCGGGTCGGCGGCGAGGGCGGAGGTACTTCTCTGATCATGTATGTCCTCTATGTGTTCCTGGAGTCTGACTTCCAAGGAGCATTTTGTGGATCTGATATAAACGAGGTCCCTATCAAATCTCTTGTCCCTAATGGGAATGCTATATATTTCAGGGCATTTGTTCTGTTTAGGGGGAGTCCTTTCTGTTGCGAAGGATGTCAAAGATGGTAGGGCATTTCCTGTATGCAATCTTAATATGTCTTTTCTTGGCTATCTTGGAATAGAGTGTTTTTAGGTACAGATTGAATGTGATAGGGATTCGTTGTACTTTGTCAAGTGTGCTAGGGACTGGTTGTATCATGTCGGGGGGGTTGTTATTGTGGCGGTCTGTCGAGATGGTGTGTGTGGTGGTAGCGTTGTATGCCGCGGTAAGACCGTGACATACAACACTTTAATTAAGAAGGCATTTTCTCATTCTTCTACCACACAAGCACTTGCCGCGGAACTTTTACATATCCATCATCTTGACTCTTGCCATGGGTTTCCGAGGCTTACACATAAATTGATCAATCGCTATCAGATCTGGCAACATTGTTACTTATTTTTTTTCTCTTTTCGGATATTGTAATATGTGCTGCCCTAAAGGACGTGCTCAGATATTAATTAAATAAAGTGTTAATAAAACAACTTAAGTAGTCGTGTCACTAACTTAACATGCTGCACATTAAATAATCATCAAGTTTTTGTTATTGAAAGTTTAAATTGGTTACTGTTTTAAATAATTATTATTTTGTTTCATGGAATTATAATTTTAATGCAATAAATTGATTCTATATACATTTAGAACCTGCTATCCAAATCTTATGCATTTGTGAACAAAATCTTAATATTGGGAAGTGTTTTTCATTATTTCTTATGGGAAACATTCTAACCTTTTCCTTCTCCAACCAAATTGGCACTAAAACACTGCAGAACATCTATTTACATATCAGTCCACATTCTTAGCATGATTTTAAACAATATAAACTTCATTTATCTATAAATAAAAAAACTGACACACAAACTGGAACTATATACTAAACAAACAACTTAACACCTAAATGCAAACCTTCATTTACCTTACTAACAAACACTTAATGCAGTCTAACAAATAACTAAACCTTAAAAATTTCAGCAATGATACTTTACTGACTCTAATGATCACCTTAGACCAGTGGTTCTTAACCTTTTTGAAGTCACAGAAGAGTTTTGAATGCAAGAGAAATTGCAGAACATGAAAATCACTAAGATCATAAAATAACAACAATAATAAGCACGAACATATCCTTTTATTAAAAATTATAGATTACAGGTTACATAACAGCAAAAACAAGGAAACATTAATTTAAAAAATATATTATATTTTTAAAAGCGGTAAATTAAATAACTTATGAAAATAAATATAAAATTTAATAAAATATATTTTAATTATATTTAAATATATTTTAATTATATATTTAATTTTATCACATTAAAATCAATTTTAATGTGATACCTGAGCTTGTTGGCTTCTGCAGATTTTAGCAATATCAGGTCTAATATGTGATATAGCTATCCTCATTTCTTCTATGTTAGTTAGGCTTTCATGTTTTTTTTTTTTAGTTTTTATGTTGGTTAATGTTGAGAAACCGAGCTCACACAAATATGATGATTAAAACTAACAAAATTTTCAAATTTACACTATTGGATACTGGAACTTTGTAAATAATTATCCCTTTTAGAACCTTTTTATCCAGTAAAGTACGATATTTAGATGCAAGAATAAACATTTTGACACTCTACTGAGTTCTGCTTCAGGTTCTATATTGTGATGTTGTTCCAACTATACGCGCTACTAAGGAATGAAAAAGACAAGCCGAATAACATGAGAGCACCAGGGGTATATAGGATACTGGTCAAAGACAACAGGTTTCATAGAGACTTAGTGTACATAGGATCAATAAAAAGGTTGCTTCAGAAAAGACTGAAAGAACATAAATATGACATAGACAAGAATAGGTGCACCACAGCACTGGCAACATATGCATCAGACCCGGATGTACTGTACAGTACATGCAGACTTAGGGAATGCTACTCTTATAAAGAAGTCATTCCAAACCGATCACACAAGGACACTGGAAAAACTAGAAATATATAAAGCCAACAGAGCAGGAAACTGCATAAACTACAAGGATAACAACACAATATTGTATGTGTGGCAACATGCTTATCAGAAGGATCCCCAATAATAGTGACATCTTATTTTCAGAATTTCAGATGAAAACATTAATATGAGGGTGCTGGGCTTATATAACAGAGAATGACACAGATAACCAAATTATTTGGTATTAAATAATTCAAACACTTGAATTAATTGGCAGATTAAAATTTGAACTCTAGTCATTCCAAAGTTGGAACAACATTGCAGTATCGAATCTGAAGCAGAACTCAACAGAGTGTCGAAAACATTTGTTCTTGCATCTAAATATCGTACCTTACTGGATAAAAAGTTCTGAAAGGGTTATTAACAAAATTTTCAGTGCCTTTGTACAGAGGGCTGGATTGACAGCTTGGACAAATATTCAAAAATCCTCCAGACTTATTTCAGAGAATTTCATTTTTAAAGTATAATCTGTTGGCAAGGTAACCAATTCTTGTTCTTATAACAAAAATTTACAATTCAATGTATAAATTGTGCCAAATGCATTTCATTTCCAGTCATAATTTTCTACATTTAAGGAAGGAAAGGAACTTGCAATCTTTTCTTCTAATAGTGTTAAGTGTTTTGTTTTAACAGAAATAATTCCCTTGACAGTTATGAAGCAAAGAAAATGTATATACTGCATATTTTGTTTCCTTTGTAAACTGCACACTTTGAATTTACAATGCTAACTTTTCTTAAATTATAATTTCCTGGTGTTGGGTTGAACAGAAAGTTTAGTGTATTTTTTAATAGATGTCATTACTTAATCTACCTAGATATATGATTTAATTATATCAGAAATTTAACACTTGATTGCTAATGTGAGACTGTATTCTTTGTTTAGAAAGGTGTTTTAACATTTTTACTTCACACTTTATTTGAATAAAATCGAGTAATTGCTACCTCACAGTAATAAGCATGAAGATGACATAATGGAATCAATTATTAGATAATTCATAACCAATACTAGATCAATCGAATATCGACATTAACTTAGAAATATAATTCAAGTAACTTCATTTATTTCAAATCTTAATAAATTTCTTGAACTAATTTATCTTAAATACATAAATATATTAGGCTACAGTAAATGCAATAACACAATTCTGATTGCATTTTTATTTGTGATTTTTCAGTTGTCATGACAACTGATCAGACAATCTTAGTTCATGCATGGAATCTTGGAATGAGACATGCATAGAAAAGAAAAGAAGAAACATTGGAAGGAACACAGTAGAATTCAAATTTTGGTCATTTTCTTCTGTATGAAGAACTTGTTAAAATTGAATGTGAAAAATCTGATTTTTTTTTTTTTTAACTGATAGAAGTACTGTACCTTTCCTGTTGCAATAAATATACACATACCCCATTTGTGGTTGTTATAAATGGTACTGGACTCTCTTGCATATGAAATGAAACTTGTTTAATAAATAAACTACCCTATTTGAGTTAAGGTTTACAAAAATAATTACTGTTTGGCTCAATTGGTATAACAGGCATCTTCATATATACCTGAAAGCATTACTGTTTTCAAAATCACAGGCAATAAATTTATGTGCACTCAGCATTTGGGAGATGTTGCTCAGCTGGATATGCAAATTTTTTGCTTCAGTTGACAATATGCAAACAAAGGGTACTATAAAAGCTTGCGTAGTCTCTGCATTGTTCAAAACCATTTTAGCAATATGACTAAAATCCGTCGGTGCGTTCCAGTAGAATTGGTTCGAGTTTGGTCCTACCTTGGATGATGATCGCTTCGATCTCGACGGCGCGTCCTTTGCTCGTCTGTGAGGATTAATGGAGACACTGATCCTTGCGAAGTATCTTACTTTATTCGTCATGTTTGCTAGATACATACAGTAGTATCATTCACTATTAACAGGTATTTACAGTAGGTTAGGTCGGCACGGTACAAAAAGAAAATCGTCTCTCCTTGACAGCATCCGAGAGCCAAGTTCGGTCAGCATGCCAAAATTGCGGTGGCACCCTCTGCCCTACACCATGAAAAATGACAAGGCAGAGACTAGGACCACCTGTCTTGGACAGAAGCTCAATGGTGAAGGATGGTTTCGTTTGATGAGTTTATCTTTCCAGTCCTACATGGAAATATTGGATGAGTTGTTAGCCAAGAACTTGCCGAAAACTATGTGAAGCAGAAAAGTCAAGTTTCCAAACATATTTCAGGTGTGGGGCCTTTTGGGTATTCTGACATCGATGATTTGGTTCCATATGATGGGATTGTCAATGCACAATGCTACCGGCAATTTTGCAACAGCCTTACTACATTCCATAGCTGATCTTTGGCTGCCGGGAGATGCGATCTTCCAAGAAGATTCGCCAAGCTGCATACGGGTTGCTCTACTAGTGTAAACATCTAAAAACCTGATAGTTATATTATGGCTAAACAATTGTCGAGTTTTATCAGACTATAGTACTACTACTATTAATAATTAATTTAATTATTAAATTTATCAAGAGATAAATACCTAATGCCTACCTCTAGTGCCAAATTATTCAGCATTTAATTATTAAGAGTAGTAGTAATATAGTCTGATCTAATCTGGCAATCATTTGGCTCCACTAGTGCTTGGCTTCATCAAAAGAGTCTGTCCTGGATTGAGTTCCAAATTTGTCCAATCTGAACCCAATTGAGGATCTTTGGTGTATTTTTAAAAAAGAGGTGCGAAAACACAAGCTCTAACAAAGACCTGTCTTCAGCTGATCTTTTGTTGGGGCTTGCATTTCAAAGAGAACAAGAAAGCTTTGCATTTGAAATGCAAAGCATCTGTTTTCTTTTCAAATTGTTAGAAGAAAACATGACTCCATGAGGTCTTTGCTGTGCTTATGTCACAAAAATGCCTAGGTGAGTTGCCAATGTGTACACTGCAAAGGGAAGACTCATGAATTGGTAATTGTATGTGAACTGTTGGGTGCACATAAATTCATTGACTGATTTTTTGGAGTAGTAAAGGGTTCTATAAATATTTTGAGTACAAATATAAATATAGTAAATTTTTTCATTTTTTTTCAAACTACACAGTCTTTTGATGTTTATTTGAAAAAGTTTTTAACTACTAAACAAGTACATTTAACTACTAAACAATTATCGCCATCGGACGAAAATTAACGAACATAATTTTAAAATATCGTCGCCAGGGGGTAGCTTTCCTCATCTACATTTTACCAGCGCCTATTTCGTTGTAGATAAAAGCCGAACCAACCCCAAGAAGGCATGATGGAGAATAGAAGACGTCCGTACTTTACCAGTTCCTGCTTCTTTACAAATGTTAATATTTTTAATTGGATATATGTTTGTGTTTTTAAAGGACTGTTTGGCGGCCAGTAGCCTAAAAGGAAAGGTCAGTCGCCAAAAGTGTAATGTTTGGAACTTAAAAATGGTGGTCCCATGTTCCGGAAAGGACTTTGTCTTCAGAAAATTAATTAAACATAATTATCGCCATCGGACGAAAACTAACGAACATAATTTTAAAATATCGTCGCCAGGGGGTAGCTTTCCTCATCTACATTTTACCAGCGCCTATTTCGTTGTAGATAAAAGCCGAACCAACCCCAAGAAGGCATGATGGAGAATAGAAGACGTCCGTACTTTACCAGTTCCTGCTTCTTTACAAATGTTAATATTTTTAATTGGATATATGTTTGTGTTTTTAAAGGACTGTTTGGCGGCCAGTAGCCTAAAAGGAAAGGTCAGTCGCCAAAAGTGTAATGTTTGGAACTTAAAAATGGTGGTCCCATGTTCCGGAAAGGACTTTGTCTTCAGAAAATTAATTAATACTAAACAAGTACTTTAAACATTTCAAAACATCATCATCAGGCAAACAGAACACAAACAATATTCAAATTACAATTTTTTACAAAGTACAGTGGGTTATCGGTTAACGAACATAATCCATTCCAAGACTTTGTTCGCTGTCTGAATTGTTCGTTAACCAATTATCAATTTACCATATGTTTTTATGGGAATTTGATTAATTCATTCTGGAGACCCCCCCCAAAAATAAAAAATATATAGTTTTTTTACAACGTTTATTTATATGTAATAATAAAAATATATATATACACAGTCTTGCATTTTTATGGAGGTTAAAAAATCTGTCTACTGTTGATTGCTTTTCTCTCCTCTTCAGGATTTTTCAGAAGTAATTAATAGCATTGTAATTGTAGAGATCCATAAGCGTATTAACCTCAACCTGGTTTGGATGTCATTCTAAGATGTTGTTCTGACATCTTCCCATTTTAAAAGATGTTTAATAGCAGATACGAGCATTAATCCTCTTTTTCAGAAGAAAACATATCTCACTGAGTTCCTTGGTGTTCTTCATTCAAGAGTTCTTGGTGTTCTGTTGTCAGATCAGTTTCAGGTTCCGTTATGAGCTCTTCAATGTTCTTTATTTCTCAGATGTGATTTTTGTTACTCCTTTAGCTGCTTGAGTCTTCTTGATTATACTGTATCTTTGTTAGATAAGATTGAACTGCACCCTACTGCCCAGCAACATCAGACATCTGCACACTCTCTACCTTTGCTATTAAACTCTCACCTTTCAAAAATAAAATTTGATGCAAAACTTAACAAGTGCCTGCCTGTCAGTCTCATGAATACTATAAAAGAATTGTTTCTGTCAGAAAAATAAAAGGCAGGAATTACAAGGGATAGTTTCAAAGTTTGGAGAAATACTATCCGATTAGTATATACTGGGTTGAATGTCGATGTCAATGTCTCCCGCGCTTCGAAAAGTTTTGAATTGTTGCCTGGAGACAAGGGAAAACCAATTGGTATTCATTATTTTTCGTCATTTCTTCTTGTGTTTGTTATGTGAGGTGTTCGTTGTCTGAGCATAAAAATCTTTCGCGAAAGTGTTCATTATCTGATTTGTTCGTTAACTGATCACCCACTGTATGTTAAAAGATTCTAAATGTGCAGTTTAAATCTTAGCATAGTTTTTACAAATATTCAAATGGACACAATAAAAAATTCTTCAGATTTAATTTAAGATAAACAGGAAACAATGAAAAGAGAAATTCAAACTGGAAAACGATTCAACAGTATCATGCAAACAACCTTTTCATTTTCCAACATACTTAATGATTGGACAAACATTTTCAAACTGCTTTACAGATCAACTTCAGGTCTATTTACTTGTAGTGCTTTGCAACTAATGTATCTATTATGTTGTCCTGTGATTGTAACATAAGTTTTGGTTAATCCATACTAAGGAGGGACATAACCAGATTAATCTATATACTAGATTATTTTCTTGAGAATCAACGGGTGGCCTCCTAACAGGAATGTCGTACACAGAGCTGCTGTAATAATTGTTGGGGCTGTTATTAACTCATGTCTTTCAGTGGATCAGCATCGATTGATCATCCTTGTACATATTTGTAAATAATTTATTATCATCATGATATTAGTTTGTACTCGTGTATTAGATATCCTTAAGATTAAGTGTCAATAGCCTCCAAATTGTCGCATAACAGTAACAGTTAAGTTGTTAATTCATGTGAGTTTTGTATGTATATATGCTCTTTAATATTATAAAATTTGTTGATAAGATAACCATTCAGTAACGTGTGTTCTAATTGTAAGGTTCCTTATATACCCTACCCAACCCTAAGTCTGTATACTTTGGTATTCACACAGGCACTACATACCCATTAATGTATTAGAATTTTAGTGTTCTAGAAATAGACTTGATGGAAAGCATGACACCTTGTTTCTTGTAACCCTCACACACACACACACACATATATATATATATATATATAGTTTATAGTTTGTGTTTACAAACTATATATATCAGGCATCGGCAAATGCGGCTCTTGCTGAAAGTGTTAATTTCTGTTTTTTATTATTATTCTTACAATTTTGTGAAAATATGTTTATTAAAAAAATTTAATATTTGTTTTATATTATATTTATATTATGTAATAAAATCGCGCGCTTTACTATACTATCCGCCATGACAGTACAGAAATGCAGCTCCCATGCATTTTGCAAGACCTACATTTCAGCTCCCACTGAACTCTTGCTTGCCCACCCCTGATATATACACTGGTGGAAATTGAAAGTGTTACACCCAGATGGAATTGGTGGAAATTCGCGAAACTTGGTAAACATGTACAGGGGCATACCCAGAAGAAATGAACACAAAATGAAAAGAATTACGCAAAGTTTTATTGCTGTTTGTTACATGTTTCAGTAAGTGGTATGCCCACCTTGAGCATGGATACATTCTTGGATCCTTGCAGGCATTGAATCAATAAGTGCTTGAATGTCTTGTTGGGATATATCTCTCCATGCCTGCACAACTTGTGCAGTCAGTTGTTGTACAGTGCGCGCTGGATGGCTATGAGATGTAATCTGTCTACCCATGGCATCCCATACATGCTCTATAGGGGATAAGTCTGGAGACCGGGCAGGCCAATTTGTGATTGTGACAGGCCAATTTGTGATTTTCGTATGCAGTACCGAAATTTAAAAGGCTTAGGAAGTGATATTGGATTGTGACACTTTGCAAGGCCTGTCTTGTGATGGCAGCAGCATGAGGACGGGCATTATCTTGTTGGAAGATACCGTTTTGGATGGTGGTGATCCAGGGTGATCCATCCAGTATGTGGACTGGATGGATCACCCTGTCCACATACTGGCGGGTGGTCATTGTGCCTTCAACAACCACCAACTCGGTCCTGCTGTCGTAACTGATTGCCCCCCAAACCATGACACCAGGAGTTGGACCTGAGTGGCACTCTGAAATCACAGCAGGGTGGGCTCTTTCTCCAGCACACCGGCGGACATGTCGCCAACTATCACATTGGCCTAAACAGAATCGGGATTCATCACTAAACACAACTGTACGCCATTCATGTGTCCAATTACATCTAGCAGCATACCACGTCAGCCGTTGTTGGCGATGAAATCTGGTTAAGGGAACACATTGCACGGGGGTCCGAGATCCCAGCCCAGCATCAAGCAATTGGTTTACAATTGTCCGTGGGGTCACTCTGGCAGTAACTACTGCTCGGATCTGTGCTGCCATCACCATCTGTCAGCAACTGCCATCCGCACAATATGGCGGTCTTCACGTGACATCGTCCTTCTGCGAGGACCTGTGCCAGATCTACGAGTACTGGACTCTTCCTGCATCCACCTTGTGACCACTCTTTGTACTGACATTGCACTGCGGCCAGTCCTTCGGGCGATTTCACAATATGATGCCCCCATTTCCGACATGCCGATTATCCAACCTCTTTCAAAGTCAGACATTTAGGTGTACGAAGTTCTCACTCATCGATATGGCATAACTGGTCACCAACAACCTGTGGACCAAAAAAAGTCATGTACCATAACACAGTTCACAACTTATAAACTAAACACTATAGCAATTTTGCATAACAAATGTCTCCATAATTTCTATACCACTGTATGTACTTCATTTAATTTTTGATTATTCAATAGCCTTTAAAAAGAGATTCTTTTGCCCCAATTTCATATGTCTTCAACGTTACTGGGTGGGTGTAACACTTTCAATTTCCGCCAGTGTATGTTATGGGATTAATCGGGCATTATGAATAATGGCCAAAAAGGGTGTGCAGTGTGATAAATATTGATTAATTTAGCAAATTGACCGGTCATTATGAATACTGCTATCATCTAGTTGGGCAAAGTGATGATAATACGTTGAGGAGTGATCATCCAACATATGCTAGCCAATCCAGCACTCTGAGTTGCACATGTGTATTGCATTTAGTACCGAATTTTAAATTGTGTATTGCATTTAGTACCAAATTTAAGTTTAAATTAACATTTTAATTTGATTAAAAAACTTCACGTATTTCATTTAGAAACATTTATTTTTTTGTGAATTATTTCAAAGTATTTTAAAAAGAGCATATAATCTTTTAAAACTAAGTACTATTAACTATATTAATTAAATGGTAAAATTTTATTTATGTGCACCATCATGGCGGTGGTTGTGACTGTTTGTGCTCCTGACGGATTCCTCCGGAGGGGAGCTGCCGGCCGGCTGCCAATTGTTTAGCATCACTAGATATTGATATGTGTGTTCAAGAACTACTGTGAATAAATAACTAGTGACGTTAAACAACAGCGCCAGCCACTGGCTTCCCTCCAGGAGGAATCCGTCTAGAGCACAATTGCAACCGCCACCAAATTTGGTACTAAACACAATACGCACGTGCAACTCAGATTTGAGTGCTGATTTGCTAGCATATGTTGGATGATCACTCCTCAATGTATTATTATCACTTTGCCTGACTAGATGATAGCAGTATTCATAAAGACCGGTCAATTTGATAAATTACTGAAATTTATTACCATGCCCGATTTTGTTGGTCATTATTCATAATGTCCATATTAATCACTTTGTCCATAACATATATATATATATATATATATATGTGATATGTGTGTGTGTATGGGGGGGTCTTTTTCTCTTCTTCTTCTTCTTAAAAGCTAAATTTTTCAAATTTTAAGGTGAAAAATTGAGAAAAATCTGAAATAAATAAGCCTAATCTATTTAATTTTCTATAATTTATAAAAAATTAAACAAACAGAAGAAGCTTTACTTGATTAGCAGCACTTCTTGATTGTTGGGATATGAAACAGTTATTAACCTACCACTTCATTTATCAACTGGTAGATCATGAGCTACTTTCCCATAAGTTAATTGCTGTATATGTAACATATATCATATGACTAATTATAATATAGTGTCAAATGCTGAATTGTGAGAAAAATATCTGTTTCAGCTTCATGAACAGCTTCTTGAAAGATAACCTATCAATTTCTAATTTCAAACAAATCTGATGTCAATTGGTGAAACGTGTGATAAGTTACAGTGAGTTGAAATTTGATATACGAGGGCTATTTTTTAAATAAGGTCCGTTTGTGAATAAAAGTGAGAATAATGCACAATCACGGCAGTATGCGTATGCTTCTGCTCCGAGCAAGTTTTGACGCCATTTGCAGCCATATCGTCTGTCTGTATGCCGAGCTGTAAAAGTTTAAAATGTTTAAGAAAATTGAGTCTCCCGCCGACTGTGAGATACGATCTGTTATTCAATTCTTGAATGCAAGAAACTTGGCAGCAGCGGAAATTCACTGTCAGATTTGTTAAGTTTACAGTGATAATGCAATGAGTGACAGTAAAGTTCGAAAATGGGTAAGAATGTTCAAGGATGGGCGAGTTAATGTGCACGATGAGCCACGCCCTGGTCGACCTTCTCTGATTTCTGAAGATTTGGTTCGTGATGTGGATAACAAAATTCGAGAGGACCGACGATTCACGATTTCAATGTTATCAATTGAATTTCCACAGATTTCAAGATCAGTTTTGTATATCATTGTTTCGGAGAAACTGAATTATCGAAAATTGTTTTCTCGGTGCGTTCCAAGATTGCTTTCTGACGATCACAAAACAAAAAGATTAAACAGTGCTTTATCGTTTTGACTCAATACGATCATCCACACAGTCCAGACCTTGCACCCAGTGATTTTCACTTGTTTCGATACTTAAAGGAGTTCCTTGGTGGTCAACATTTCAACGACGAAGGAGAAGTGAAAACTGCAGTTGTGGATTGGGCTTCTTGACAGGCGGCAGATTTCTTTGAAGTTGGAATTCAAAAAATTGTTGAGCGGTATGACAAATGTTTAAACAAAATGGAAATTATGTAGAAAAGTAGATAAAAGTATGTAGAATATAGAAAAAAATATATTTTAACGATATTTACAGTATTTTTCTTCTTATTAAAAAACGGACCTTATTTAAAAAATAGCCCTTGTATTTATTTTTCTATGTTTTGGATAAAATTACATTAAAATAAACATATGGATTGAAGAAAATGAATTTTTTAAGTGTTTTACCTTGTTACAAAGTAGACAAAATGCAGAAATTGAAGATGAAATCATAGTTTATGATGCAATGTCCATAATTTTACAATTTAAAAAAAAAAATAACTGTCCTGTAAGATGCTGCACAACTAAAAGTGTGCATTCAAATCATGTGACTAATGCAGGGTTTAAAAATATAACAAAAATCTGCTTTATTGGCATTTGTTTTAATCTTATAGCCCATTAGTAAGACTTGTACTGTACATGTCTTACTAATGGGCTTGGTTACCCAAAAGTATTTGAGAAAAACTTAGATTAATAGTAGAACAGTATTTAGAAAAACTTTAGTAAAACAGGTTTTTTTGTTATATTAAATGATTTTCATAGATCTTCATTAATTGAATTCAAATGCTCTATACACAAGTCCATTTATATTGTTTTACATTAATTACGTCTTTTTCGATAATTTGAATGCACCAAGTAAAAATTGATATTCTGTTGACTAATTCAGAAGTTTCTCTTGGGACAGACTAAATTTGATCCATAAATACTGTCAGGACATTTATCTCAACAATTAAAATAATGATTTTTCAAAGAAGTGAAAGTTTAAAAAATTTTGTTTGGAAATCATAAACTGGATATTGTTTCAAACTTTAAATATTTAGATATTTATTTTACCACTCATGGTTCCTTTTATTTTCATTTGGAAAAAGTTACATTAGGTGCTAAAGCAAACATTTTGAATCTCATCAAGCTTCTTGTTTAATTGAAAAATCTCGTCACAGTAATTACTTTAGTTTATTTGATGTGCTAATCAGATTGAGTATTTTATATGAATTTCCTATAAGGGAAAGATTGTTGGTAAACAGTTGAAAAAATACAATTATTTTTCTTCTAATAAGTTTTTCATTTAAATCTTTGTGCTAAGGTCTGTGATAAGAACAGAATTCGGTAGGCCACCTGTTAATTTATCAATGTGTTTGTTATGATTCTGGAATAAAGTTATTGCTCTACCTTGCAATGATTACAAATAATTGATGTATAACAAACTCTTGTTACCCAGTAACGTGACTTCTCGGGAGATGTGGCCCATTACTATTAATTGTTAAGTAATTTTGGATTATCCTTTACCAGCTGTTTGGATTTTCCTAACAAGAAATTTTTATTTACTGCCTGTGAACAAAAACTAAGACACATATTAACTACAGGATGTGTTTTATTTGTGAAAGAAAGAATATATTTTTAAAATATTGGATAATATCTCTTGGTATCCATCTGTTTTTCTATTGTCAAATATAAATTATAAATGCAACTTGAACACAAACTATATGGTGTATTTTCTCGGACACATGGCAAATTTCATCACTAAGTTTTCCTCAGTTGAGGAAAACTTAGTGATGAGTTCATCACTAAGTTTTTCTCAGAATTTCATCACTAAGTTTTTCTAAGAATTTCATCACTAAGTTTTCCTCAGTTGAGTTCCAATACACCATATAGTTTGTGTTCAAGTTGCAGAATAAGCACCGGCACGGTTTCATAAACACTACAATAAATTATAAAATTAAATTATTAATTGTTCGGCTTTGTCTAAATAGATATATGATTACTTTTAAAAGGAAAAGAATTATTATACTGAATAATGCTGAATGTTATTTTTGTAAAACATTTGTAGTGAATATGCTAAATTATTTTCTGAAATGAGATCTTTTATTCAGAGATATGATTTTAATCATATTGTTTACTGAATGACAGTTTCAGTATGACAATTCTCTGTAAATTGTATAAGATTTTTGTTCAAACATAAACTTTTATAAGTTTTTATTAATATAAAAATTTATATTAATAATAATATTATTATTAATATAAATTGATATTTCTACTAGGAATTAATTTTTATTATTACATCACTTCTGTGTTTTGTTTTCTTTAGATGTGCCATTTCCGCCTAGTCATAAATTAACAATGAATGAAGTTTTTGATCCAAAAACGAAAAAACCTCGAGTAGATATATTAAAACAACATTTCACTGTTGAGGGTAGAATTGAAGAATCTGCAGCACTTCGGATTATTAATGAAGGTGCTTCCATACTTAGACAAGAAAAAAATATGTTGGATATTGAAGCTCCTGTAACTGGCAAGTATTTTTTTAAATAATTATAACATAATTTAAATGATGATTGTGACCATAATTTGAATTATTTTAGAATACAATTAAAATTATTTGAAGCCAAATAATAAATATCTATTTATGAGTAAAATTTTCCTTATTAATGTTTATTATGAGTTGATCTGAATACAATAAATAACTAATGGATTATATATATAAGAAATTGGTACTGTCTTTTGGTGTGACAGTTAAACTCAAATACTTTTGACATTTCAAAATGTCTTCCCAGGAAAAAAAGAATACATAAAATTTAAACATTTGATTTTAAAATCTCTTTACCATATGGGAATGTTTTTAACCGAAATGTGTTCGTTTTCACACAAGTGCAATAAAGTTTTGATTTAAAACAAATATGGAAAGTGTTATCTATATATAAAATGTGAATAAAGAATAAATAATATACAAAAGTAGATTGTTAAGTTAAGGCTAAATAAAATAAAGTGTAAATGCAGTTAAAACAAAAATAAATCTAGATAAAAATTAAGGTTTTAAGTTCATATAAAGTGTTATCCATATATCAGGAATTTTGAGAGTGGGAAAGTTGCAAGGTTCTAATAAAGATAACAACTCCTACATAAACAATGTTCTGTAATCTAAACATTGCTTGAGAATGGAAGTACGATCTCACAGTAAAGTTATTTTCTAATATTTTTTTTCAATATCAGTGGAGGGTGTGTTATTTTTACCATCATTCTGGTGGTAATTTAAACAGTTTAATAACTTTCTAGATGTGGCACATATATTAAAGATCTTTGCTCCTGTTTGTGTTTGCTTTAATGGGACTGTATACACTCCAGAGTTCTTTAAAAGGGTAAGGGAATCTCTATCATTACATAGAATTCTGTGGAGTGATAGCTGTGGTCTGATGGTATGATCTTGTGTCTTCTATAAGCTCAAACTATTTGTAAGGTAACAGACCCTAAATATAGAACAGAAAGTTGTGTAAATATTAGCTTATTGTTTTTGTCGTATGAAGGGAGGTGGTGAGTGGGAAGAGAGAACTGAAGACAAGGTTGTTGATAAATTTAAGTTTGAAAATTGTATATCCATCATTGCATATGGCAGTAGCTATAATTTGCAGTTCATTTTGTATCAATGTTGGAGAAGAGTGGTACTATTATGCCTTTCAAATGAGAGTGAATATAGCTGCATTTACGTATCCAAGGGGTTGGAAGGAAGAAGCCAGTATAATATAAGGAGCAGAGTTGAATGTGTGGTGTACAGTGTAAGGTAAATGAGAGGTGGTTTTATGTAAGGCTAAATCTGAAAAAGCAGTTTTTCTGTCTTGTTCTTTCTTAACAGAATGAGATGGAGAGGTAAACAGGAATTTAACAAAAGTTGTCAATTCTTCAAAGTACCTACCCAAGTTATTAAGATATCGATATATCTAAGGTATGAAATGAGATAACAGATTGCAAGTGGTGAAGAGAAGACTTTAAATTTGATGTTTCTCATAATCAATTTGGTTTAAATTGCCAAAAAAGGTAAGCCCTTGAGATCATCCTGCTTTCTACAAATGAATAAATTTAATGCCAAAAGACAGTAAATTTCTAATGTATTTGGCATAGTAAGTGAGAATATAAAGTTCTAAACTAATGGATTTATTATTATGAGGGTTATTTTTTCAACCTCCACTGACCCACAATAAAAAAAAAAAAAAAAAAAAATGAAGAACAAAACCACTTTATTTGTGGAAGGTAGTTACAATCTTCACCTATTTTTCCGCATAACTGCCTTATTGATTCAGGCAGACATAATATCGTGACACCAGCTTTTGTATACCCATGTTGAAGAATGTTGCCACTGGGCCATTCAGCCAACCTTTAACACTGTCAGTCAGTGGTATATAGTGTGGACCTTGAAATTTGAGGAAACTTCTCACTGAGCTCAGAAATTGTAAACTGATGCCTTTCTTGCACCAATTGATCTACTTTGTCCACCAAATTGTTAGTCATCAAACACTTCCTAACTTGACTGCCCTCATCATGAACGTTGCCATGTTCTTGTTTGAATTTCCTGCACCATTCATGCACACATCTGTAGCTCTAAGTTCTCACCATACACATTACACATCCTTCTATGAATTTTACCTCCATTCAGCCCTTTGGACTGTAGAAATAAAATTACTGCTCGTACTTCACAGTTGGCAGGAGACTGGATTGGCGGTGTCATGTTTACGTGTTTATTGCAGAGTAGCAAATGTCTAAAATAGCTTGGCACAATGCTAAGTGGTGAGGGAATATACTACTCACTAGGTGTGCACCCCGTCTTTATGTCACGTGCTTCCAATTTTTTTCATGCATTTGTGCAGGTTGAAAAAAAAAACCCTCATAGATTGATTTTATACTAAGGTAGGCAAAGCAAATATCACAAACATTAATTCAAAATTAAGAAAAATCCTTATTGTGCCTAAAATTATTTTTTAAGGCAAAGAAACACAGAGGGCTGGTCTCTATAAGGTTCTTACAGATAAGGTCCCCATAATTTAATCAAGTGGTTAGTCACATATTGCTAAACAGTTTAAACATAAAGAATGTTAGGACAAATACAGTTGAGCATGCAGCCAGCTTCAAAACAGACAGGCATTGGCTTACCTGTGTGACACAGAATAATGCTCTAAGTTTTATTGAAGTAACAAACTACACTAAAAACAATTTTGTCTGGACTTGTTTAGTTGGTTAGTATCATAATCCAACAATCGCCTAAATATTTTGTTTGTAATATGGCTATAAGCAAATAATTAATACAAATAAATTTGGTACTAGAGGTAAGTGTTAGGTGCCATCTCTTATCTAAATTAATAATTATTATTAAATTATTAAAATTATAATTATTAATTTAGATAAGAGATGGCACCTAATGCTTACCTCTAGTACCAAATTTATTTGTATTAATTATTTGCTTATAGCCATATTACAGCCAAAATATTTAGGCGATCGTTGGATTATTATGTTAACTTGTCAGGCTTTGAGATGTATTTTATTTGGTTAGTATCATTGGTGGGAGCTGTTACTCAACCAGAAAAATAGAATTAAATGATGATTAGTAAAATGATTTACTTACTAAAATGATTTAGTACTAATAAACAAAATTTCACTATCTACATACATTACGTTTATTTATTAAAGTACTTGCCACTCGACTAAATAACTGGATGCATTTGAATGATTCTTTAGGCTGTTGGTCAACAAGTTTGGATAAACTCCTTGTTTTTAAATTATAAACTCCTTTTGCTTTTTCCAGAAGGGTACAACAGAGATTTTGGAGAACTTGTAAAAATGTACATCCCACTTTTGTTGTTAATGAAGCTGCCTGCTCTCTCTTCATTCACACTTCCAATGTACACAATACAAACATCATCATGATCTAAGAACCCTACACTATTAACCCTCCACTATCCAGTTCCCTGATGGTCGCTACACCAACAACATGGAAGAAACTATCACGCACATCCTCACCTGCCTTCGCCCTTCAGATGACTCACAGCAGGATGACAATACGCAAGTGTTCATCCGGAGTTCTACACTCACTCTACCTAATACAGACAATGATCATAACTTCACCTACATCGAGATAACAAAGCCCCAGGTCTTGACAGCATAACCACTAGGATGATAAAATACACATTTGAGGCCAATCCTACAGTGTTTGTCATTCTCTTCAATATCTGCTTGAACACTGGACTTTTTCCTACTCAGTGGAAAAAGGCTAGTGTCAAATTGATTTCCAAACCCACCAGCAATAACACTTACAAAAAATACAGGCTGATCTGCCTTCTCCCAACTCTGGGAAAAGTGTTAGATGGTCTAATGATTAGTAGGATCACATGGCATTTACACAAGCTTAGAGCCCTGCATCAGAATCAGTTCGGCTTCTCTAAAAACAAAGGTACAGTAGATGCCATCCATCAGGTCGTTAACTACATCCACGAGGCTAAACAAAACAATCATCATACCACAATTATTACTATTGACTTTAGAGGTGCCTTCAAATCATGCCTGGTGGCCTTCTATCCTGCATGCTCATCACTGCCCTCAAAATCTTTATAAACTTCTTCAATCCTATCTTAGCAACAGGAGTGCAGGTGTTTATACAACACAAAATAACATAGTCATACCCATAACTCAAGGCTGTCCTCAGGGATCCAGATCTGGGTCCTGGTCTCTGGAACATAGCCTATAACTCTATTCTGCACTTAAACAACACCCTGCCTCCTGGCTGCAACATACAGGGCTATGCGGACAATAATTATCCTAGCTTCACACAGGAACAGTGAACGCTTACAGGACATATGCAATGACATTCTCAATAACATTCACCAGTGGAGTATTAAACATAGGCAAACCATTAACATAGATAAATGCGAAGCATGATAGTTGGTAGGAATGCACCACTTGTCAGGAAGCTTACCCTTCAAATAGGTGCTCACACAATAAAGCAAACAACGGAAATTAAATATTTAGGTGTTATTCTTGACGAGCGACTTAACTTCACACCCCACGTCAAATGCGTCACGAACAAAGCTAAAAAGACAGCCAACCCTCATTAGTATTGCTCAGAACACTCGGCCCTAACACTACTAAGCTTATTTACAGGGGTGCAATTCAGCCAGCACTCTTCTATGCTGTAGAGATCTGGGGCCACATAGCTGCCAAAGTCCATAACCACAAAAAACTGTTATCTGTTCAAAGGATTGCAGCTCTCCGCATTTGTAAGGCTTATAGGACTGCACCTACTAGTGCCCTTTTGGTAATGTCAGGATTGACCCCTATTGACTTAGAAATTGAATCTTCTTCAGGAAAAAAATCAAATGATCTCGATTTTTATTCCTGAAGGTCATTCAAATGGCCAAAAACATTCAATTAATTAATAAAAAGCTGCATTTTAAAGGTTTTTTTTGTTGATGTTTGGTTATAACAAATTTTTGACTAGTAACATATTTTATTTTGTTATCCATAAATACTTTTTATGATAAAAATAAATAAAAATGAAGATGTTTCTGATATTTCTGACCAAGATCAATGAAAAAAAAAAGCTCAAAAGGTGATGATACTTTGTAAAAGAAAATCACCCTGGTTTAACTAAAATTAATATTAATGCCTAATACAGTACTTTTAATTGTGACTGTTAGTTAATTATTGATTGCTTTAATAAACATATTTCTCTTAGTATTGAAAAAGAATAGTACACTTTTGTTAATTTTTGGAATCTAACCTTTGTTTTGTATTAGTCCTTTGTTTCATATAGCTTGAATTTGCATAACATGGCACTAAAAAAGTGCCATGTTATGCAAATCCAAGCTACTGGAATGTAACTACCGTGTTATATGAGGGATAATTGTATATCATAATTGGCAACAAATAGCATGATATTAAGGAACAGAATTTTAAGTTAACATTTTAAACTTTACAAACTGAATTTAGCCAATGTTCAAAGTGTAACAAAAACAAATTGTAACCTGAAGCAGGTCACTGAAAGAGACCAAAAATGTTTGAGATAATAATAAATGCTTATTCCTGGGAATGGGAGAAAGGCACAGTGGTATGAGCATAAGATCTTAAGTTATTTCCAATTTTTCTAAAGTTCTCATAAAAAGTTTATTTAAGTTAATTTTATTTTATTTTTCAGTATGTGGTGATATTCACGGACAGTTTTTTGATTTGATGAAATTATTTGAAGTAGGAGGATCGCCAGCTTCAACTAAATATTTGTTTTTAGGTGATTATGTAGACAGAGGATACTTCAGTATAGAGGTAAATTTAATTTTTTTTCTTTTGATGAATTTAGGTGATCACTCTGCAATTGTATTGCATTAATCAACATAACATAGAATTAATGAAAGCACCATATAGATTAAGTATTAGTTATGTACTAAACAAATATCAGTTATTAAAAGCTTTATTTCATTTAACTTATTGCAATATGCAATAATGCAGCAATTTTGTAAATAGTAATTTTAATTTTTATGAATGGTGTTAACGTTAAAACATTCTAAAAGATGTTCTATTACATACACAAGTTATTATCCAAGCTAGACTTGTAATAATATTACACTGTATTTTTCATTATCCTTTTATATATGACTTCTAAATTTTGTTTTGTGTGTCTGCTCAGTTGTTTGTCTTCCTTTAATTGTTTTTTTTTTTTTTACTTTTTAAACTATACAAATTTTCTTTATTTAGTGCATTTCTAACATAAGCATATAAAAAGATCATAGGCACTACTTTCTTAAATTGATAGTAACAATCATATAAATATGATTTTATTCAGCAATTTAATAAAGAAAATGTATAATTGTGTATATATGGGCCTGTAAACTCAAAATTGGCTTTACTTAGGAATATCAAGTTTTCTTATGACTTCTTTGATGTATGTCTGTATGACTTTCATTATTATTGCCATGCTTTTGCAATGTGTCTCATGCACAAACTCTACCACTTGTTGGTCATCTTTTTCAAAGCAACCAAATTTCAGCCCATGAAGCTATTTACATGTCTGATGAAACTGTTTCAGTAAGGACTTTATTTTCTCCAATCACATATGCTTTTCTCAGACACACTGAGCATAAGGACAACCATGCTATTGTTGTTTTTCTCAGTGTATTTGATGCACATAAGCATGAACTTCATATCAAAGCTTCTACAAGGATGTTCAGATACTCATTTTGACTGGGTCGGTTTTTGCTTCAGCCTAATCTTCATTCGACAGTTCATTTCCATCTATTAAGAAAATTCATCAACTACCTGTAATATTGTAATATGGGTATTTTTGTAATCTTGCAAGAGTGAAATATGGAGCATAGAATGTCACACCATAGTTTAAGATTATTTTAATATAAGAATATAATTATTTACAAAGAATATCACACCATAATTTATTTTAGGCAAAATACACTTCAGGAACATGATTAGCTGCATGAAATGGTCATTTTTTTTGTATTTGTATTTAGATTGAATATAAACTTATAAAGCTGGAATATCAGTCAATAACTCACACAGACTCCCTCAGTACTTACTCCAGCACTCAATTTAATGGTCACACAGACGTTTTTGGCATTTTTGGGACCTTTGTCAGGTAGTACAGCCATTCCATCAATCTAAATGAATACATAATAAATTAAAAAGCATTCTATAAGAACATTCCATTGGCAGAGTGACATAATTTAAAAAGAACATTTCCATACAGAATTTAAAAGGAACATTTTCATATGGGTTTTCAAAAATAAAATTGATATAAAATAAATTGTTTTAAACTAAAGAACTTACTATCATTAAAAATTCAGTGAATAAAGAATGTATTTCCATGCTTTCAGTAGTATAATGCTATTACTGTTATGCACATTCCTAATAGAGTAGCCTGAGGCTATGAATATTTATAGAGCTACTCAATTGAGAATATCAATCAAGTAGCTCTATAATTAAAATAAGAAAATATCAACAGTTAGATTCTAAACAAATGTGAGACTACGAGGGCACAGGGTCAGTACCCTAATTGCCACTTACACATAGAGTTGGTAAAACTTGCCCACTTTGTCTTTTGGATGGTTTTTAACAAGTGGTGAGAGAGATGAGCAAGTCAACAGGTGTCCTTGGATAGACAGGAGACAGGTTTAACAAATAAAACAAGCATTTATTATATTACTAACTATAAGATACAGGTACAGGATGCGACATAAAGTTCGATACATAGACAGCTTATATGCAGCTACTTGCAATTATATAGTCTAATATTTTACAGGAGTACTATCTACCAGCTAGGCCTATTTTGCAAGAGAAAGAGAGAGAGAGAGAGTTTGCTGTCCACTGATAATTACCTCTAATGTTGGTGGAGAGCTATATGCAGTGATAACAGTCCTATATGGAAGTGTTGGGTGTCCTCGATGTCTTCTCGCTCAGGATCGGGATAGGAGACCAAGATGGACACTAATACCAAAAAATAACTTTCAAGTGTAAACTTCCGAGCTTCCGGTGGCTCGCGCTTTTATACACTTAGCATGAGAAATGAGTCATATGATCGTCTTGCAGGTGTGCGATGACTTGCATTTTCGCCAGGTTGTTTCATAACAATGTGCTAACTTTCACATCGGATTGTTGACTTCAGCGGTGATGTCCAACCTGATTCTCTGCGAGGAGAGTTTTTTCTATTGGGGATATTTACATTTTGGAAAAACAGTTAACATTAATTTTCTTTCGATCCCCTTAAAAATCTGCGGGCTCACACAAGACATTATGAATAGTTCTCTAAAAGTTATTATATAAAGACAGGAGAATTAGCAGAAACTCATTAGTTTCTAAGATACAAATTCAGGTAGTAGTGTTTAAGAAATGGATTGACATACATAACATGGACAGGTGAGAACTAAAGGCAAAGTGTGCATACGTGTATTTTTTGGTAGCTTTGGGAAAAATTGCAATAGATGACCATTTTCAGCACATGAAGGATTTTTTTATGTTTTCAAATGCTCTTAATGACATCAGACAAGTGAAAAGCCATCTGGCTTAAATATTGATATTTGATCTAACAATCCATGTATTAGCAATTGAAAGTTACAATATTAAAAAATTCAGGCTTTACTTAGAACATTTATTACCAGTTTCATCAAACTTCATTAAACTTTAACATATGCATTAAACCTGATTAACAAGTGTGTGTTTCATAAAACCTTCTTAATGTTAATGAAGCATTAAACTACCCATTATTTTAATGCTCCGAAGTCAGATCTTTAAAGTTCTAATATTTAAATCACGCTACTGAACTATGATGGAGTTTAATGCAAAACTGTTGTATGTTAGTATATCGAAAATGTAGAACCATAAAAAAATAGTTACTGTTTGAACAGACAGTTTTGTACTTTTGAATGGTGATTGCTTTTGTGACCAGAGGGTTGGCACCAGACCGGTGATGCCTATATTAGGACTGACACCACTGTATCCTTTAAGGCTGATACAGAAACCTTTGGTTGCTATTCCAATTGTGCACTAGTGGTCATGTACGTAAACACTAGGAGTCCAGGATGGAGACAGACCAAGAGACAACACAGCTGAAAGAAGTGCACACTTCAACTTATTTATAAAGGAAAAATACCCATTTATTTTTATATGTTATATACACATATATATAGAATAACAGAGCATTCTGTTTAGCTTTTACACAGTGTCTAAAAATTGGATAAAGCTATATAGCATAACAAGATTGAGATAGTATGTAAGTTAACAAGTTCCTAGCTGAGAGAGAGCTTACAATATTACATGCGATGCGAAATACCTTGATTGTGTGTTGATTGTCGAAGTCATAGATTGAAGATCATAGATGAACGGGATCATCCTGGATCATGGAGAGAATTTGAGTTTGTTATGTTGGCTTGTCAGGTTCGGAGAACAACAGAAACAGACAGGAATGATTGAGGAATTGGTGGAAGGGTAGACAAAAGGATTGGCGATGGAGCACTCACATAAAAAAGGAGGTGGATCGGTGAACTCTCAGACTCTCGATGACCTTCTTGTCCTCAATTCAATCCTTATATATTGGGGGTCCCTTTTTATGCCCTCTTTTTAGCCACGTTACTAATTTCGACCAATAGTGAATACCTGTTGTTAGTTCCTAGTGAAACATTTGATGAGTCCTCTGGGAAGGGAAGTGACTCCGAGGAGAGAGATGCGATCATCCTCTGGTAATTAAATTCAAAAAATTTTGTTTTTGCTGGGTTTTGAACCAATTTAACATTCAAAAGATGAAAAATTTTCTCTCAAAAATTTTGTCAAGTCCAGTCCTTCACACTTTATCATTCTTTTAATAACACTTACATTTCTTAAAATCAAGTGCAAGTTTTACTCGTGGTTTTTTTTTAATTACATTTTTTATATTTATGAACCAAGTCAATAAAAACATTCTTTTCTACATTTGTGTAATTTGAAGTTTTTACTTGTTTTGAGTTTGTTTAAGCAATGATTGCACTTGTTGGACTTGACACAAAAGAATTTGAAGTAAAAGAACTATGAGGAGTTAATTACATCTTTTGATGGGAGAAAGCTGTTAGGAAGTGGCTTGTTAAATTCAGTTAGAGAATGTTGGCAAAATGTAACTTTCTAATGAAACAAGAATTATTTTAATAAAAATTTTTGAAAACTGCATTTGCTATTATAAGCACAGTTTCACCAACTATTATGAATGATGAAGGTTAGCAAAACCAGCCATTAGTTCAAATATAAATAAAAGTGATTGATTTTTACATTCAGAATAAAACAAAATCTAAACAATAATCATACTGAAAAACTTTTTAAATAATAAATAAAAATACCTGACCAAAATGTCAAGACCCAGTAGTAGAATTTCGTGATAAAATTAATTGTATTTTTGTGTATTTAACACAAGAGCATATGACTTGCAGAAAATTGCTAGAACAGAAATAAAATTTTGGCATAACCTGTATCAGCCATTGCTCCATAGTTATGAGTTTGCAATTGAAATTTAAAATTGGTGTATAATCTACTGTATTGCATAACTAGCATACCCCTTCAAGTTGCCTTTTTAACACAAATAATGAGGATATTAAACTAATTACTGTATTTTTATGTGTATAAAGTTCTGTAGTTAATTTTAAAATTAGTTACATAAGCATTTGGTTTCTGATATAATTATTGTCTACATCTAAGTTATAAATTTATATTTTCTTTTTTGTCAAATGACTCTATATAACACACAAAAATCATTAAAAATAAACATTTTTATAATTGGATAATAATTATTCGTATTAGAATACCAAAATGACAAAATAAGTTTTAGAATTTTCTAAATATTTTTTCTTTTCAGTGTGTTTTATATCTTTGGGCATTAAAAATTACTTTTCCTACAACATTATTCTTATTAAGAGGAAATCATGAATGTAGGCATTTAACAGAATATTTTACTTTTAAAACAGAATGTGAGTATACTGTATTTTGAAATATAATAATTTAATGTAGTAATTTATATATAATGTTTCATTGTAAAATATATTTTCCAATATATCCTTTGAAAGTTACTTTTATTATGAAATATTGTTGAATATTTCTGTAAATTACACACACCCTGTTTACTTACTGTATGATTACTATTTTAAATACTCCAACTTTGCATTTGACATAAATTAAAATTTAATGGAAAAAACAAATGTTTTCTACCATTTACAGTAGTCATCTTCAGGTTTAAGGGAATTCCACACAAAGAACAAAATGGGAATGGAACAAGGGCATCGCCAGCCAATGGGCCGGGGGGGGCAAGATGATATAAATTGATAGAGGATATGAATTGTATGTAGGTAAAATAAAAACGATTCATAAATCTTAAGAAGCTTAAGAAGATTATTTTAATTAAAACATAATCTTCTTGGGTTTTTCGCACGGGAATTATAAATCGGGCAATAAATGACTTAGCATTTAAATAATTTTTTTCGCATGTCTAGGGAGGGGCAACTGCCCCTCTGCCCCCCTCTGGCGACGCCCTTGGAATGAAACACAATATTTACAAGCTGATTGAACAAAGTTTCAGAAATGTCATTTACATAGCAGCCACTGGATGTACCAAAGATAGCAAGATGTGTCAATTTTGTCAATCTAATGTCTTATGATTATCATGATTATTCCCAGAATTTGCCATTTACTGGACATAATAGTCCATTATTTAGAAGAAGTATTGAGAGAGGTTATTTTGCCACTCCAAACACGGCATGTTCTTCACAATATTGGTTGGAGAAAAGTTTACTGAGATCAAAATTATTAGTGGGAATTTCAATGTATTCACATAGTTATAAATTAGCCGTTCCTTATATGCATGGTTTCAATGCTCCAGTTGTTGGTACTGATCTTGGAGAGTTAACATATCCTGAGGTATGTAACTTTTTAAAAGAAAGTGGAATTTGTGTTTTTGATAAAGAAAGTTAAGTTCCTTACACTTATAAAAACCTAGGTTGGATTGGTAATGATGATTATCAAAAGGTTTCACCTCTTATACCTCTTTTATATCTGTGTGTGGAATTCTCTTAAACCTGAAGATGATTGTTATATTTAGAGAATAATTATCAATCTTAATCCTGCTGAGGGTATTTCTTTATAACTTGTGAGTGTGCTGAAGCAGTTTTGAAATAATTTACATAACTTAAGATTTTTACAATTCATAGGGCTTTTTCTAATTGTTTATTTTTTTTAAAAAATAATAATAAAATGATGTTTTAAAAGTTTAATATACAAAGTGATGATGGCATATACCAGCAAAAAGATAATCATTTAAGAAACTTAGTTTCATGGTTTAACTTTACTAAAATTAAACACTTTTAATAAACAACTTGAATATTTTTCACATATAAAAAAAAATGCCTTTATCAGGAAAGGATTTTAGAACATACAACACATTTATCACTGATAATTTAAATTGAAATTGTTCTAAGTAAAAATTAATATATCAACCAATTAGTATCTGTTTTATAAAAATAACAAATACATAACATAAAAATAGTGAAAAGTTTAACAGCTGTGTAAATTTCTAAAGGACTCATCTTCCTGTGTATGACTAGGTTAGTCTTCAAAATTGCAGTAAAATACATACCAGTTAATGGGATTTGCTTTGCATTTTCTTATTGGTAAGACAGTTCTTCATTCTATTCTTTCTGTCATCTTTGATACTTCTCTCTTTATCATCTGTTTTCCACTTTCTTTAGTGTAAGTTAGTTTTAGGGATTAGTTATGAGGAAATATTTGTGGGTTTGGGTCATACATAATCGTGAGTTCTTTGTACATATCGTGATATTTTGGGTTACTGCTGGAGTATCCATCCTAGAGAGGGGATCTTTAGTCTTCCATCAGGATGGATAAGGGGTGTTTATTGTATGTGGGTGGTGATGGTGGAGGCACGTATACAAGACACCTTTACAAATAAAAAGTCCATTTATTTGAAATAAAGGATTTACTTACATTATTTTAAAGAGCAGATCTTTCCACAAATGGCAACAATCGTGAAAAAGTTTGTTAAAGTAGATGTTCCACTTTTTGGAAGAAGTTACGAAAACAGCTCTGGGACAGCGGAGAGGTGGTGCTCGGTGGATGGACGCACAAGGCCAGGTGTCTGCTAAACAGAGATGAAGAAATGTCAGCATTACTAGAGCAATGTTGATGTTGCTTCTGGAGTAGAGTGACACGGGCTCAATCCAATGATACAATAAATAAAAAAAACTGCATTTCTGTTGTTGCTCTATCTCTGTGCACTGTGTCTTTGAAGTCCAGGGATTATATAGGATTCCTCCCCAAATCTCTTCCCTTAATTGAGATTGAGTTTGGATCCCAAGAAAAAGTCTGTTGGAGACGATCTACCCAACACTGATGTTGATGGAACTAAGAAACCTGTGCTCATAATTTTACCCATTACAGTGGAACTTCACTTAACGAGCATAACTCGTTCCAGAGTCTTACTCATAATGCAAAGCGCTCGTTAAGCAAAACAATTTTTCCCATAGAAATTAATGTAAAATACGATAATGTGTTTCACGCCAAAAAATATACTCAAATATTTTATGTATAATGTTTATTCAAAGAAAATTATACAATAAAATTGCTAAGGAGCGTGAATCATCATCATTTCTTCTAGTGCAGAATGAACCAACCTGAAATGCGATTCGATTTGCAGAAAACCAAAAAAATCAGATAATTTGTCCAATAAACACACCAACCTATATGCCAAATTCTTGAGCTATGCAAAGGCTATAATTAAATATTAGAAATTAATTAATTTGACTAGAGGTAGGCAGTTATGCTTTTATCTTGTGTTAAATTTAATAATTATAAATAATAAATTTTTAATTTAGACATTTCTGGAGTTTAATTTGGAATTGGTCAATAAATTTAATACAAGATGGCAGCATAACTGCCTACTTCTAGTCAAATTAATTAATTTCTAGTATGAAATTATAGCCTCTATGTAGCCTAAGAATTTGGCATATCGTTTGGCGTGTGTATCATATAATGGGCTATGGTGGTTGATGTTTATAAGTAATATGTGTGAACACAAGTTTGGAAAAATATGTGATCACAAGTGACACTAAGATGCTAGCTGAACGAGTGCTAGATGGAGCATGTGCACATCCAGGACTTCCCCTTTCCTGGTCAATCATTACACAAAAATTCGCTTGTTAAGCAAGTCATTTTTTCTCAATTTATTTTGCTCGTTATGTGAAACACTTGTTATACGAGGTGTTCGTTAAGCTAGGTTTCACTGTATTTTTTTTTTTCTTGACATTTTAGAATGCTAATGATCTATTGCAAATTTTTCTCTTTTTTGCCAAACTTCTTTTTCTCTCCAATTTGATTTAACCTCAATTGTGGTATATGAGTGTTAGTGTCAAAGTTTGAACTTTCTGGCCCAAAGCCACTCGATAACTTGACATGTGTTGGAGTCGCACTCAGGACTTGCTTGTTTACTTTTGTGTCGCGTTTATTTTATTACAATTTTTTATTCAATCATTTAACATTTCTTTAAAATTAATAATGGATTCAGACTTGATCTGGAACTTTCACATATGATTATATCATGTAAAATAAATTGTGTTTTTAACATATACTGCACCTGTTTCTTTTTTCTGGGTATTTGCCTTAGTGGGCTTACAAAAACACGTACATATCTCACAATTTAAAGAAATTAAACATATTTGTTTTAAGTAGAATAAATTTAGATATGCTGAGTGAAAAAAGGAATAATCAGGTGATAAACCAATAGAATGATTGAAAAAGACAGATGATAAATCAGAATCATATGATAGGTTACATGCCATATGATTTCTCCTTAAGTGTTGGTTTGGACACATGTACCATAGGTTCACCACCAGCATATTTCTAAATTAAAAACTATTGCATTGATAGATAATGCATACCTGAAAGTACTCATGTTAACTTTGTGTTGATGTGTCCTTCGATTCAACTTGAGCCTTGTTTTTGTGCATTATTTAAGTTTTTGTTTCATGCTACCCACAAGATATACAGTTTTCATCAGCAGATTCTAGAATTGACACACGTGTTATGCTTTATCTCCTTTTTCTTTTTTAACAACCACATATACTGTACATTCAGAAATGTGGGGTACCCATGGGAAGCCTGCTTTCTGGTGATCTGTGAGTTAATACAGAGGTTGTGGCCAAAGTTTTCATCTCTGAAACGTGAACATCAAATGTTGAGTGCCGCCGTCATGTAAGCCTAGAAGTTTGACAATGGTGTTTGGAACGTCGAGCATGATTCCAATGTCAAACTTCTTGGCTCACTGGATGGCGACATTTGACGTTCACGTTTTAGAGATGAAAACTTTGGCCACAACCTCCCTAATAATTTGACTTCTAGAACATCAGACTCTTGAAAGATTTTTATCTAACATTCTATCATATGCACATTACATCAATGTTATTTTAATGCAGGTATCCTTGTACAACACATGAACACCCACACTGCCGTAAATAATCGGGCTATAATTTGGAAATAATAATTATGAATTATAAATGAATTTGGCACTAGAGGGAGGTGTTAGGTGCCGTCTCATATTAAAATTAATTCTTATATCAATAATATTTAATTAATTAATTTAGATTAAAATATTATAATTATTAATTTTAATACATCTCGTATTAAAATTAATAATTATAATATTTTAATAGAGGGTGCCTAACGCCTCCCTCTAGTGCTAAATTCATTTATAATTCATAATTATTATTTCCAAATTATAGCCTGATTATTTACGGCAGTGTGGGTGTTCATTTGCTATGCATCTGGTTTTGGTTGGTGTTTATATTCGTACAACAGAGTTTTGGAAATCCTTCAGGGTGTACTATAGATTACCCCCTATGGAATTTTAGGACTTTGATTATATATTGGAACTCGGGACCAAGACGAGTTCAACGGTACCCTATTTTTAGACCGGAGATGAAAAATAAAAAAGTTATCATACTTTTTCACTTACCATACTTTTTTAATGCTCTCACGAAGACGGCACCATAGTTGCTAGTACTGCCATCTTGCGGTAAAGTCTGCAAACCATGACGTCAGACTACGGTCATCTCCAGTAGGGTTAAACACGCGATACAAGAGCGGAGAGAGCGACACGACTTCCGATCATCGCGTGATTGCCATTTTGGTTAATGTTACTTATGGCAGCGAGCTGTTCCGACTGTTCGTGCTCTCGACTGACTTCCGGAGGGGATCCGCCGGCAGGCCGCCATGTGCTAAACATCACTAGTTATTGATTCGCGGTAGTTATTGAACAAAGTAAAAAAGGGGGGAAAACGTCTACTAAAGGCAATTTTAACGGCAAGCGACGTGACTCCCGATCACGATAGCGAGGCCGACTTAGCGGAGAGAGCGACGCGACTCCCTATCATCGCGCGATCGCGGAAGAAAGTATGATAACTTTATTATTTTTCGTCTCTGGTCCAAAAGTAGGGTATCGTTGAACTCGTCTCGGTCCCCTCAGTTCAGATATATACTCAAAGTCCCGAAATTCCATAGATAGTAATCTATAGTATCCCCATCCTTCATACAAAATTTCATAATTTCTAAGTATAAACTTTGCTATTCAATATTTTTTTTTATTCAAGTAAGCAAGCATATTGTCTCAAATTTATCCATGGATATTAGAATATTGAAATTTCAAATTATTTTGTGATTTTTGTCAGGTTTACTTTAATTAAAACCAATAGTGAAAATATTTTTTCCTTATCCTAACTTTTCTATCAACCTGGTGTCATTGACATTGCTTTCAGACACTATTATTTATGACTGTCACTGTGTTTTGGTTTTATAGATTAATCTTTGTATTTAGTAAAGTTTTTAAAATTGTCATCCAGTTCGAAGAACCTTGTTAAATGTGACATTGGAAATGTGCTTAATTCACAATGTTCAAAATTTTTACATTTTTTTTCTTTTTCAAAACACATTCCATTATTTCTATGTGGTGTAAGCCTGAGGACAACCATTAAAAATGGAGGAAAACATTTGTTTTTAGTTTGATTGAATCTACTTCATGCTGGTTTGTTGGTAGTTACATATGATTGAAATTATATTTAGTAAAGTTTATTTAAACATTTTTAGGTAAGTGTTATTAAAATTTTTTTTAACTGTAGGTATTACTTACTTACAAATGATTACTTTATTCATAAAAGTGATGAATGAAATACAGCACTTGAAGAAGTTGGTATTCGAGCACAAATTCTGGAAAAAATTCCTTGGTACTCGACTGAACAAATGCAACCCACTAGAACAAATTTTCAATTAATAACATATCTTTATTTTGTCATTGATAGAAAATTACAATAAAAATAAAAAATGAAGATATTGCTGATATTTCTGATTAAGATCAACAAAAAAACTCAGATGACGATACTTTGAAAAAAGAAAATGACTTTGTTTAATTAAAATTCATATTAACAGTACTTTTAATTGTGCTTGTTAGTTAATGATTGACTGGAAATAAAGTATTGATTGCTTTAATAAACATATCTCACTTAGTAATGAAAAAGAATAGCATACTTTTGTTAACTTCTGGAAAGTAACCCTATGGTTTGCATTAGTTCTTTGTTTCACATAGCAGCATTCTGCAACCTTTTTCTACTTGCAGCACACCCATGACTCAACATGGCACACCAAAATGTTACTATCCTAAAATACATATGAAATGATACTACAGTATTAATAGAATTACATAATGCCATTAATTTATTATTATT